>NC_081762.1:526453-556453 GCF_963082965.1 Carassius carassius
TAAAAATGTATTTAATTAATAAATGTATTTATTTCATATATTTCTAAATATATTTATGTAATAATAATACAAATATACTGTATCTAATATATTTGCTAAACATATAAATAATAAAAATGTATTTAATTATCATCTATATCAGTGTTTCTCACATTCATTTCAGTATTTAATATTTATCTAATTTGCCAGTTAAATACATTTAGAAATACATTTACTAATAAACTAGCTTATTTTAAGAATAAATCAATGATTTATTATTCAAATGTTTTGCTAATATGTTTAAAATTTTACTTTTTTGTTAAATATTAAATTATTATGTAAATATATGTGTTAAAATGTTTTTAAATAATGCATTCATAATTTCATAGTTTTGTGAAACACATTTACAGACTTTTAAATAATAAAATTATTTATTAAAAAATATTATTGTTAAATATAAAATTATTTATTCGCATTTACATTTATGCATTTAGCAGACGCTTTTATCCAAAGTGACTTACATTGCATTCAGGCGGTCAATTTTATTATTTAAATATATGTATTTAAAAAATAAATGTATTTTATAGCTTTGTTAAATACATTTACAGACTTTTAAATAATAAAAATGTATAAATATATTCAATTAATAAGAAAAACATATTTTGTTAAATAAATAAATAAAATACTAATAAATTTAATGCATTTAACTGTGTCCACATTCACTTAGCTGTCTCACTGATTAATACTTCTCAGTGTGTTGAACAGGGAGACGTCTAAAGCATTCTGTGCTTGAACTGCACAATGTTGGTTGAGAAGCAACACTGCAGAAGTGAAACTGAACGGCATCAGCGATCGGGTTCTTACCCAGAAGCTCGTAGAGCAGGTTGAGGATGTCCTTCCATGCGACTCCGGCCTCTTCACCTGCACACTCTCCGAAATGAGCCGCGCTATTATAAACACTCAAGCGGTCGATGCAGCTGGACACCAGAGACAGCATCCCCTGAGACACACACACACACACACACACACACACATCGCATCATCTCAGCAGATTCATTCACAACTCGTTCAGTTCTCAATAAACACATCATATAGAAAACACTACATTTTATGAATCCTGTCTTCTGCACTGTAATAAGTGATTTTTGTCTTGTTTTCTATTACGAATAATTAAACATTCTTAAAATCAAGATTCATTTACATTGCAAAATTACAAAATGTTGTGTTTTCTGACAAATTGAATCAAATTAAAGTGATTTTATGCTTAAACGGAAAAAACATATATTCCCATGGGGGTCAAAAAATGTATTTGCTTTTCCTTTTTAAAAACAACAAAAAAAAAACAATTCTAACCCTATTTTCGAGCATAGACTTATCTGATGACTTTTTGTTTTTGAAGTAAATGTACTGGAAACGAGACAAAAATACAGAGTAGGAAAAGATATTAAATTATAATAACATTATTTTAATAACAACAAATTATAATTTCAAATTTCAGTTTAATATAATTCTAAATATTAAAATAATAATAAAACATTTATTTTATATTTTTGTTAAATGTTTAATTATTATTTACATCCACATTTTGTTAAACATGCTTATAAATCTATTCAAATAAAAATAAAAATGTATTTCATACCTTTTTGTATTTTTGTTGTATATTAAATGAATTTTTTAAATACAATTGTTTATCTATTTATAAATGTTTTCAAATAATAATAAAATGCATTTATTTCATATTCCTGTTAAATGTATTTAAATAATAATAATAAAACTATTTATTTAACATTTTCACTAAATATATTTATAAAGCTTTTTTTTTTTTACTTCACATTTTATGCATACATTTCTCAGAAAACAAGACTTATCGTACATAATTTTGCTTTTCAAGTAAATGTACTTGATTGAGGAATCATTAGGATGTTTGTTCTGGGAAACAAGACAAAAATACTGAGTAATATAATCACTTTTTGCAGTGTTGCATCAGGACTGCATCAATCGATTCACTTAACAAAATGATTTTAAGAGAAAACATTAGACATCCCGTAATTGATAGTCATCATTTAAATAAAGCTTTGTTGTGGTGACAGAAAATCGACACTGAAAACATGATGCATGGATGCACTGCTCCGCTCACCTCCTGCTTGAAGAGGTTCTGTCGGTTCTTCAGCGAGCGCAGCTTGATCTGCTTCTTCTCGTGCTCCAGCTCGGCGTCAGGAAGTCTGAAGTACGCGATCAGGTCGTTAAGAGTCTGGAGAACCTCTTCGATGGGCAGAACCACAGACGAGCGGTTCTTGGCACTCAAACCGTCGAGCTCTCTGTCAAAACGGCATCAGAGACGTCTGACATTAAACACCTGTGGCTCAAACAGTAGAGCACTGAGCTAGCAACACAAAGGTCATGGGTTCGATTCCCAGGGAATGCATGAACTCATCAAATGCAAGATGCATCTACCACATGCATAAGTGTTCACTGCTCTAGTAATATTATCAGTTCGACAGCACTTACACTATTGGAAGAGTGAATTGATCTCTGAATAACGACTCTTCTTTTTTCTGTAGGCTAAAACTGAATTTGTTTGTGAATTTTTCTTGTTTATTTCTGTGAAGCTGCTTCCAATGATCTGTATTGTATAAAGCGCTATAGAAATAAGTGCGATTTGACGTCCTGAACACGTTTACATTTATTCACTCACAGCAGATTCGAGATCTGTATTTGATCTGAACCCATTTCCTGGGAATCAAACCCACAACCTTCATGTTGCAAGCGCCATGCTTTACTAATTGAGAACTTAAAAAAAAAGATTTAAAACTAGTGGGGAAAAAACACAATATCTGTGACCATCTCAAACATATGGAAGCTCGTTTCTGGAATTTAAGAAAAAACTACAACGGTGATTGCCATTTTTTATCTCAGTTTTTCTTGCAATTCTGAGTTCATAGCTCACAATTCTTTTTGGTAGCTTAAAAAAACATCAAAATTGTGAGATATAAATTAAGAATCAGACAAAAAAACGACATTATTACGAAGCATGAAACTGCAAAATGAAAACTTAGAATTGAAAAAAAAAAGGTATTGATTGTAAGAGTTCTGAGAAGAGAAATGTGAAAAGTATGAGACAAAAAAAAAAAATTCTTAGAAAAACGTGAAAATTATTAAGAATTAAATTTTGAGACAAAAACTTTGAATTGAGGAAAAGGTCAAGTTTTAAGACAAACTCAGAATTCTAAGAAAAATGCAACATTGTGACATTGTGAAAGTTTTTTCAATTCTGAGAAAAACATCAAAATTGTGAGATATAAACTTAGTATCCAGAGGGGAAAAAAAACATCACAAGACGTAATCTCGGAATTCTGATTATAAAACAATAATAAACCAGATCTGCGAGATATAAACTCAACACTCTGGCCATTTTAATTTTTTTCAGGTTTCCACTCAAACAGGAAAAATCACAGGAGGCATGAAGCCGAAGAGGCATGAAGTGTGTCATGAGGAGCGCTTTTGTGACAGTAATGAGCTTCCCAGAAGAACATGCAGCTTCCCGCTGATTGGACTCTGAGCCAAAACAGCATCGCTTATGTAAGATTATGAAACATATTTCCTGAAAACGGCCCGGGCGAAGGCCAGCACATGCTGCATCAGGAGCACGGCTCACGCTGAACACTCAAGATGCATGTGAGAACCACAAATAGCCTGACAGGCGTGTGTTTGTGTGCACCAATGCACCATCTGGCAAGAGAATGAGTGAATCTTTATCAACTCATCACTATGAGACGTCTGTGGAAGTGTTGAATGTGCTGCTAAACCACAGCTTTAACTCCTCTGTACCTGATGAAGCAGCTGAAGAGTCGCGTGGTGTTGCGGATGATTCGAGCGGCTCTCGACTCCTCGTGTTGACATCGCTGTAACGTCAAACCATCGTCCATGTGTCCTTCTGAATGAAGACACACCTGAGCAACAGAGAAACACAGAACATGAGCTGAAACCAACATTTTATGAGCCTTGATTCACAAACTCTGAGTGTCAGCAAGATAAAAATACTCCTCTGAATTAATAGGAGCTCATAAAGAAGAAAGTAATAGTAGAAAATGTTAATACATTTTACTCGACTAGTTAGATTAATTAAACATTAACGTTATACATTAACTGAAATAAAATTAAATATACATAAAAAAACTCAAATGAAAATTAATACAGAATATATAGACATTTTAAAATAAATACTGTATATAAATCTAAAAGTAAAACCACAAAAAAGTCAGTAACTGTACTAAAATAAAAATGAACTGAAATAAAAAAATAAAAATAAAACTGAAATAAAAAAAATGTATAATGATTAAATAGAGATTTTAAAATAAATAAACTTAAAACTAAAACCTTACACACAAAAGAAATTCAGCAACTGAAATAAAATAACAAAATAAAATAATAATTAATATTTTAAGCTATTAATTTCAGATAGTTGCCAAGACAATATTTCTCATTTTTGTTTAGTTTAACTTGACATACAAAAATAACTCAAACTAATAATCGAATTAATAAAAACTAAAACCAAAAAAAAAAAAACATTAAATAAAAATAAAAAATGTAATAAAATAAACATCAAATAAACTAAAACTGAAATATAAAAAACTTAATAAATTTATATATTTATAAATTTGACTCAATTTAACTTTAAGTACTAAAAGTAAAACTTAAAAAATATTAAAATTAATTTAAAAATAACTGTTATTTAAAAAAACTAAAATGACTAAAAATGTAAATGAAAACAGAAAAAATAAATAATAATTGAAAATATTTTTAAAAGCTATATTAGTACCTGAAATAGCACTGCTACTCATTACATCTGTGCTAGCTTTACACAAATGTATAACATCAATAATGCACGGCTGGATGAAGAAACAGAACATGTGAATCTCACCCGGCGTTTGAGCGGCCCGAGTCGAGCGGATTTGACATCTGGTGCCTGAAAGGACAGCCAGAGACCCGTCGCCACGTGCATCAAGAAACACAGAGAATCTCCGTATTTGATCTCAGCCACTCCCATCCCCTCGATGTCCCGCTTCAGACCGCACTCCAGCTTTTCCTGGAGGAACACAAACCCCACATTCAAGACTGGAAACCTGGAGAAATCTGCTCTTTCTGTCACGGGTTGCACATTGAATTTGTATTAAAATCAGCAAGTGCAACATACACTGAACATTAATCCATATCAAAATTATTTGTGCAACAATTCAATATAAAATATTTGATGCAAATGTATTCACATTTGCACAAATTCCACTGAAAGCATGCATTGTTTACAGCTGATCTCATTCTAATCAATCATGTGATGCTGAGTGAGTCTGACCTGAGAACACGATGATAGATCAAACTAATCAAGATGAAAATGACTCGATAACAGCACAACAAAGGAACATTACATTACAGCACATCCAGAGGCAAAACTGATGAATCCTAATTAAGACGCTGGGTTTGTTTTCCCTGCTGGAACATAAAGAACAAAATCAAAGCAGCGGAGGAAGAATAACTGGATGACAAATGACTCATGATAATAGTGATGGTTCTTATTTAACAGAGCTCTCGAGGAAGATCTTCTTCACTGAATATTGACCCATCGAGAGCTGGAATAACTGTCTGCATTAAACATCATACAGTCTCACTTACTGCATCTATCCTTTACAGATTTAACACTAATAATTCAATAAACTTTCAGTGATTTAGACTAATATCGAAGTCTCTTCTGCTCAGCAAAGCTGCATTTGTGTAATTGATGCTCCGCTGTATTTTCAGCATCATTCCTCCAGTCTTCAGTGTCACATGATCTTCAGAAATCATGAAAATATGATGATTTACTGCTCAAGAGACATTTCTGATTATTATCAATGTTCAAAACAGTTGGACTGGTTTGGACTCTCATTCTGGCGGCACCCATTCACTGCAGAGCATCTATTGCTGAGACACTGATGCAATGCTACATTTCTACAAATCTGTTTTGATTTTGAGCAGCTTTTCGGTTTTGGGTGAACTATTCCTTTAACCCTTTGTAGTAAATGTTGTGTATTGGGTTGAATGTGTGAGACCTTGGAGGCTCTGAAGCAGAAGGCTGTGGACGTGGTGTCCGATCTCTCCCTGTCCTGCAGAACGACGCCTCGGTCTTCTGTAAGCGCCAGATAGTGACCGGTGGTCAGGTGACGCAGACGGAACGGCTGACCCCAGCGGATGTGACTGCCACACCAACTGAACACACACAGAAATGGGAATTATGGGTATGCACGGTCACATAATTACTAGAGAACATCCTCGAGGACTTTTGACTTGATGGAAACCAGAGCACTAGATCTTCTCACCTGATGCGTAGTGGCTCCAGCCGCCAGAGAGATCGGGCTTTTGCTCCGGCTTTACCTGTCTCATAGTTCACCAATCTGAAAAACACCAAAGAAAACAGGATTGCATACTAAACTGATGCCTAAACAGGCTGTGGATTTGATCAAGCAAGTTAAACAACTCTAAAATTACATGTCTAAATGGTTTTAGACACAATATTGTCTTTTTGTGCTCTATTTTGCCAACAGCAATAGTTCCAAACTGTTGTGCAAACCGCGGTGTTTCATTACTGAATGAATCAAAATCTGTGAACGAATCAATGATTCAATGATTCGTTCATGAACAAATCAGCAGTTTGAATGAAACGGTTGAATCAATCACCAGATGACTCACTCACTACCTCCTGGAAGTGGTATTTAATTAAAATAAAAAATTTATTTCATATTCACAATATAAAAATTATTTATTACAAATACTATTGGTGTGTTAATACATCAAAATACTGCTGCTGTGCCACTTCTGCAGTGCAAAAATAGATAAAGTTGATAATGATTTTTAGTTGATAACAGAATTTGGTGTCTTACTGGAAAAAATTAATGATTAATATGCATTATCTTATATGTTAAACTCTCACTTGCAAAATCTAATAAGGTTGTAAAAAAAAGTGGCCTCATCCAGATATAATAATAATAATTCCCCTGGAAATTAATTCTCTCCATCGCTTAGGAAAATAATGTCTAAATATTAGAAGTCGATGAATTGACCAGATTAATCAACACTGATAATCGATTCCTAGAACAGAATAACCGATAATCGGTTATCAGTAAAAATCCATACTTGTAGTTTTTCTGGCTTGCTGTGTTATGTTGTTCTTATAATTAAGTATCTATTTAAAAAACTTTTTGTTGATTAATTGGTTATTGGCTAGTGTGGTCCAACCTAGTTATAATTATCAGTAAAACCTAGTATCAGTCGACCTCAATTAATTATCACTGACAACAAAATCTTAGTAAATATCGAGAAATATCGTCAATTTCTCACACGCCTAATACACACATATAATGAAATTAAACAATTAAACTGACTTAAACTCTCCTGACCTACAACTAATGCGCTTTAGAAGAGGTTTTCTGTTAACGGTGTCTCTAAAGATGAACGTCACATGATTACTGAAGGCTTTATTGATCAATTCAAATGCATTGCACATCTCATGGAAGACGTTTTCCTGCATTATATGAAATAACACTCCATCACTCAGCAAAATAATGCCTAAATATTAGAGTTTGAATCAATTGTTTAGATAAATTGGCACCGATAATCCATTGCTGGAACAGAATAACCGATAATCGGTTATCGGTAAAAATCCATACTTGCAGTTTTTCTGGCTTGCTGTGTTCTGTTTCTTATAATTTAGTATCTATTTTAAAAAACTTTTGGTTGATTAATCAGTTATCTGCTAGTGCGGTCCAATCTAGTATTCGTTATTAGTAAAAATAGTCGACCTTAACAAATTACCACTGTCAACAAAATCCTAGTTAATATTGAGATATAATATCTTATCAATTATTTACACACCTAATACAAACATATAGTGAAGTTAAACAATAAAACTGACAAACTCTCCTGACCTACAACTAATGCGCTTTAGAAGACTTTTTCTGCTAACGGTGTCTCTAAAGAACGTCACATGGTTACTGAAGGCTTTATTAATCAGTTAAAATACATTGCACATCTCATGGAAGATGTTCTCCTCCATTATATGAAATAACATTCCATCACTCAGCAAAATAATGTCTAATATTTGAGGTTGAATCAATTGTTTAGATAAATCGGCACCGATAATTGATTGCTAGAACAGAATAACCGATAATCGGTTATCGGTAAAAATCCATACTGGTAGTTTTTCTGGCTTGCTGTGTTTTGTTTCTTATAATTTAGTATCTATTTTTACAACTTTTTGCTGATTAATCGGTTATCTGCTAGTTCGGTCCAACCTAGCTATCGTTATTAGTAAAATCAGTCGACCTTAACTAACTACCACTGTCAACAAAAAAAATATATATATATAGATAGATAGATAGATAGATAGATAGATAGATAGATAGATAGATAGATAGATAGATACAACCCGAATTCCGGAAAAGTTGGGACGTTTTTTAAATTTTAATAAAATGAAAACTAAAAGACTTTCAAATCAAATGAGCCAATATTTTATTCACAATAGAACATAGATAACATAGCAAATGTTTAAACTGAGAAAGTTTACAATTTTATGCACAAAATGAGCTCATTTAAATTTTGATTTCTGCTACAGGTCTCAAAATAGTTGGGACGGGGCATGTTTACCATGGTGTAGCATCTCCTTTTCTTTTCAAAACAGTTTGAAGACGTCTGGGCATTGAGGCTATGAGTTGCTGGAGTTTTGCTGTTGGAATTTGGTCCCATTCTTGCCTTATATAGATTTCCAGCTGCTGAAGAGTTCGTGGTCGTCTTTGACGTATTTTTCGTTTAATGATGCGCCAAATGTTCTCTATAGGTGAAAGATCTGGACTGCAGGCAGGCCAGGTTAGCACCCGGACTCTTCTACGACGAAGCCATGCTGTTGTTATAGCTGCAGTATGTGGTTTTGCATTGTCCTGCTGAAATAAACAAGGCCTTCCCTGAAATAGACGTTGTTTGGAGGGAAGCATATGTTGCTCTAAAACCTTTATATACCTTTCAGCATTCACAGAGCCTTCCAAAACATGCAAGCTGCCCATACCGTATGCACTTATGCACCCCCATACCATCAGAGATGCTGGCTTTTGAACTGAACGCTGATAACATGCTGGAAGGTCTCCCTCCTCTTTAGCCCGGAGGACACGGCGTCCGTGATTTCCAACAAGAATGTCAAATTTGGACTCGTCTGACCATAAAACACTATTCCACTTTGAAATAGTCCATTTTAAATGAGCCTTGGCCCACAGGACACGACGGTGCTTCTGGACCATGTTCACATATGGCTTCCTTTTTGCATGATAGAGCTTTAGTTGGCATCTGCTGATGGCACGGCGGATTGTGTTTACCGACAGTGGTTTCTGAAAGTATTCCTGGGCCCATTTAGTAATGTCATTGACACAATCATGCCGATGAGTGATGCAGTGTCGTCTGAGAGCCCGAAGACCACGGGCATCCAATAAAGGTCTCCGGCCTTGTCCCTTACGCACAGAGATTTCTCCAGTTTCTCTGAATCTTTTGATGATGTTATGCACTGTAGATGATGAGATTTGCAAAGCCTTTGCAATTTGACGTTGATGAACATTGTTTTTAAAGTTTTCCACAATTTTTTTACGCAGTCTTTCACAGATTGGAGAGCCTCTGATCTTTACTTCTGAGAGACTCTGCTTCTCTAAGACAAAGCTTTTATAGCTAATCATGTTACAGACCTGATATCAATTAACTTAATTAATCACTAGATGTTCTCCCAGCTGAATCTTTTCAAAATTGCTTGCTTTTTTAGCCATTTGTTGCCCCCGTGCCAACTTTTTTGAGACCTGTAGCAGGCATTAAATTTTAAATGAGCTAATTAAATGGATAAAAGTGTAAAATTTCTCAGTTTAAACATTTGCTACGTTATCTATGTTCTATTGTGAATAAAATATTGGCTCATGTGATTTGAAATTCCTTTAGTTTTCATTTTATTAAAATTTAAAAAACGTCCCAACTTTTCCGGAATTCGGGTTGTACAACTAACGTGCTTTAGAAGACATTTTCTGTTAAAGATGAACGTCACATCATTACTGACAGCTTTATTGATCAGTTTAGATGCATTGCACATCTTATGGAGGACGTTCTCCTATATTATAATGAACAAACACTCTCTCCATCACTTATACAACAGAAATCATTCATTTCTGCCCTCCGTGGTGTCAGATCTGCAATACATCTGAAGGAGGTCTAGCAGAAAATCCTTTAGAGGAGGACGTTTCTCTGATTATATTTCAAGGACAGGACGCAGCGCCACAGGCCAGAGCTGAAGACGATATCTAATCTTGCAGATGATGCACTAAATGCCAGCGCTAAAAATAGGCCGCACGCCTACGATCACATCCTCAGCATCCTCAGACGGCCCTGGGTTACTTCAGCTCGACCCACTTCAGTCTGACACACACTCGCTATACATAGACAACAGCCATTACGCCGGATCCTAGGGGATGCTACGTCACAGACCCACATCTAGATGAACATCACAGATAAATGACACATCATTCTGACCCCACTTCTTTACACCAGCATTTGTGGATGAAAAAAAGCATATAAATGTTAATTTTTTAAAGAAAATGAGCAATGGTTTCTCTAGATAAGACTCTTATTCCTCGGCCGGGATCCTGTAGAGCTCTTTTTGAAGCTGCACTGATTCTGAAATTTGACTTTCAGCCTGTTGCTCCCCATTGAACGCTATTATATGGAGAAAAATCCTGCATGTTTTCCCAAAAAACCTTCATTACTTTGCAACTGAAGACCGACAGACATGATCATCTCGAATGACTTTGGGGGAGAGCAAAGTACCAAAACATTTTTATTCTGGAAATGAGCTACTCCTTTAACTAATAAAATAAACAAAGGAAAATCTACATTAGTTATAAATATGCCCATGGTCTTTTAAGACTTTTCCAGGTGTAGAAATCATACTTTTTAAAACCTTTTTTTCCCACTAATAATGAACCTGAAAAAAAAACAACTACAACAACAAAATTACTAAAAATGTAACTTAAATGAAAACAGAAAATATATATATATTTTTTTTTAATTCTTATAAAAACGACATCATTATCACACTGATATTAAAATTTCATTGGCCCGATGACGGTTTCTACCTCTGCTCTTCTTCACTCTGATCAGATCCCGGGATGGTCAGAACCTCATCGTGTCCGTGAAAAAGACGCATCACATGACCGCCAAGAAGGTATCCTATTGGACGAAAGAAAAACCATCATTAAGCAGTCAAGTATGATACACACACAGAACTTCAATACTAACTGTTAGAGGCTCATCATGTCACTATCAGTTCTAGAAGTAGTAATGAGTGACATAAACAGCACTAAGAAGCACCGACCTTCCTCCACGTTGCTCCCTGAGCAGGTGGGATGGACGTTCCACAGCGTCTGCATGAAGGACACATCCACCTGGATGCTGCCATTGGATATGGACAGATGCTGAGGAGACCAGGTGCACAGTAGTTACCATGGCAACACATCCTCCCATGTCATGTCTGTCTCATGATGCATCAGAGGCCACAACCGAGAAGCTTGGCATCATGGGACACGCTTGCATAAATTCAGAATAACCTAGAGAATTAACCATCCTCTAACTAATACACTGACGTTTGGATCTTCTGGAGAGACAGGAAGCAGATCATGAGCCACACTGGGCCTGTGGATGAATGACTAATGCCCATCCGGAGCGGATCATCTCACAGGAGATCACACAAACACATTGCAGACACGTCCATGAGTCACGCATTCAGACGCGACTGCGGTTTATACTGGAAGTGACAATCATGGATTTGCTGTATGACATTCGAAGAGTGAATCAGTACTAGAAAGATGAAAAAAGGATCATTTCTGCTACCTTATGAACTTTAAAACAAAAGTATGTTACAACACTGGAAAACTTAAGTCACATGAATAAAGTCTAAATAATTAAATACAAAATATTAATAAATAATTGCCATGAGAATGAATTAATGAATAAAAAAAAAAAAAGAATATGCTCGCAGCACTGAAAAGCTTGATAGTCATGTAAATAAATAAATAATAAATAGATAGATACATTTAATAAATGAAAAAATAATTAAAATGTAAACAAAATGATTAAACAGTAGATTAAAATACTTTAAAAAAACTATAAAACAAAACATAAATATGTTTACAGCTCTTAAAAGCTTAATAATTGTGGAAATAAATATATATATTTAATAAACAAATAAATAGTATTCTGAACTATAAATAAAAAAATACATAAATGAATACAAGATAATAAAATAATAAATATACAAAAATACAATTAAAATGAACTAAATAAATACTAAAATGTAATTGAAATTAAATAAATGATAAAAAGATATTAATATTAGTTATTTATTATTAGTATCATTATGAAATAATAATAATGATCATTTAAACTATAATGAAAAGTTTAGTAGTCATGAAAATTTATGATTTAGATAGATAGATAGATAGATAGATAGATAGATAGATAGATAGATAGATAGATAGAAAATCAAACGTAATGTTTATTGTACTTCACACTTACCAGATATCGCTCTGATGAGACGCTGACGAGTATGAGATCATCTCCGATACGCACCTTCTCCCCTTCTGATCTCTGTTTAGATGCAGGATGAATTGTCCACCAGCAGGCCTCACCTGAGAACACAAACACACGGATCGTCAGATCTCAGCTTCATCACCTTCAGTCTGAACAATCATGCTTCACCTGTCGAGTCTTCCTGAAGTCCCACATCAAACGACAGTTTATCCGTCACTGAGCGCGACGTCTTCAAACACGTCAGATACTGCGACAGAAAACATTCAACTCTCACACATCCTGCAGAAAGTCAAACTACAGAAGCTTTTTTTCCACCACAGGATAAAAATAAAACAAATTCTCAATTTTAAATCTCAATTCCTCAATTTAAATTTTACAATTCAGAGTTTATATCTTTCAATGCTTAATTTTAAATTTGATGATTTTCAATTTAAAATCTTAAAATTTTCATTTTAAATCTCATGATTTTTTATTTTTAAATCTAGCAATTCATAATATGAAATCTCGCAAAGTCTTTATTTGGAATCTCATAATTTTTTACTTCAAATCTCACAATTCTTCTTTTGAAATCTTGAAATTCTTAATTTGAAATCTTACAATTCTTAATTTGAAATTTCATGGTTTTTTATTTAAAATCTATAAATTCTTCATTTATAATCTTACAATTCTTCATTTTAAATCTTACAATACTTAATTTGAAATCTCATGATTTTTAATTTGAAATCGTACAATTCTTAATTTGAAATTCAGTGATTTTTATTTTAAAAAATTGCAATTCTTAATTTGAAATTTTATGGCTTTTAAATTTAAAATCTTGCCAATCTTAATCTGAAATCTCGCAATTCTTCATTTGAAATCCCGTGGTTTTCAATGTGAAATTTTGCAATTCTTCATTTGAAATCTCATGATTTTTCATTTAAAATCTTGAAATTCTCAATTTGAAATTTAAATTTTTTTTTTCATTTAAAATCTCAATTCTTAATTTGAAATCTTACAATTCTTGATTTGAAATATTGCAATTCTTAATTTGAAATCTTATGGCTTTTAAATTTAAAATCTTGCCAATTCTTAATTTGAAATGTCACAATTCTTCATTTGAAATCCCATGGTTTTCAATGTGAAATCTTGCAATTCATCATTTGAAATTTCATGATTTTATTTTAAAATCTTGAAATTCTCAATTTGAAATCTCAATTTTTCATTTAAAATCTCAATTCTTCATTTGAAATCTCATGATTTTTTATTTAAAAATCTTGCAATTCTTAATTTGAAATCTCATGGCTTTTAAATTAAATTCTTGCAAATCTTAATTTGAAATCTTACAATTCTTGATTTGAAATTTTGCAATTCTTAATTTGAAACATTATAGCTTTTAGTTTAAAATCTTGCAAATCTTAATTTGAAATCTCACAATTCTTCATTTGAAATCCCATGGTTTTCAATGTGAAATCTTGCAATTCATCATTTGAAATTTCATGATTTTATTTTAAAATCTTGAAATTCTCAATTTGAAATCTCGATTTTTCATTTAAAATCTCAATTCTTCATTTGAAATCTCATGATTTTTTATTTAAAAATCTTGCAATTCTTAGTTTGAAATCTCATGGCTTTTAAATTAAATTCTTGCAAATCTTAATTTGAAATCTTACAATTCTTGATTTGAAATCTTGCAATTCTTAATTTGAAACATTATAGCTTTTAGTTTAAAATCTTGAAATTCATAATATGAAATCTCGCAAAGTCTTTATTTGGAATCTCATAATTTTTTACTTCAAATCTCACAATTCTTCTAGTTTAATATTGCAATTCTTCATTTGAAATCTCCTTATTTTCTCAGAAAGGTGAGAACAGGTCACTATAACTTTTAGATTTGTTTTATCCCATGGGAGAAACATGCTTCCCTAAGAGACGGATCTGATGGAGGATGTAGCTGACGAACCATCCTGCTGAAGGAGTGTCTGAGGAGCACAGCGTGGCCGTACAGTAACGTCCGGTGTCCTCCGCTCTGAGCCGCCTGAAAACAATGATTACAGTCACTCCATCATCAGACACACTCAAATCACAGCGTGACGACAGTGAGAATCACTCACCTTTCTGATGAACTGCTGCGGGAGGTGTGAAGAAACAACAGAAAACAGCTTGAGACGTTTGCTTTTGATGATAAACACTCATCATTACACAACAGATACACGAGGAGACTGAAGCCAAAGATCAGAGCTGCTGTGGGTCATCAGGCTAAGAGCAGCCGATGAGGAGACCTTTATCATTCACGGGGGGCAAAAGCAGCAATCGCTGGACCTTAAAGACGTCTGACCTTTAAACAAAAGCCCTGCAGCTTCAAGCAGATCATGAAGAGACACTTCAAACTGAGGCTGGTACGACTATCAACACCGAGACCCTGAACCTCAGATTATTCTATAAATATAAAAATATTAAAAAAATTATGCATTCATTTTCAATCAGTCTTATTTGAGTGTCATTTATATAATATTTTAGTTTTTGTTAATTTATTATATATATATACATATATATATATATAAATATATATATATATATATATATAGCAATTTTGTTGTTTATTTATTCATTTTAGTTTTTAGTTTATTTCAAGTAATCAATATATACTATAATATAATATAATATAAATGCTAGATGAAAAAAAACTAGTTCAAATTAATTTCAGTTTATTTTTATTTTATTTCAACAAATTAATAGAAAATATAATATAAATACTAGCTGAAATAAAAAAAGCTTAAATTAATTTCAGTTACTTTTTATTTTATTTCAACAAATTAAAATAAAATTAAATATAAATACCGTATTTTTCGGACTATAAGTCGCACTGGACTATAAGTCGCATTTATTTAGAACCAAGAACCAAGAGAAAACATTACCGTCTACAGCCGCAAGAGGGCGCTCTATGTCTTCAGTGTAGACTACAGGAGCACTGAGCAGCATAGAGCCCCCTCTTGTGGCTGGAGACGGTAATGTTTTCTCTTGGTTCATTTCTCTCGGTTCATGTCAAATTAATTTTGATAAATAAGTCGCACCTGACTATAAGCCAAACTATGAAAAGAAGTGCGACTTATAGTCCGGAAAATACGGTACTAGTTGAAATAAAACAAGCTTAAATTTATTTCAGTTCATTTTTATTTTATTTTAACAAATCAATATATAATATAAAATAAATGCTAGCTGAAATAAAAAAAGCTTAAATTCAGTTCAGTTAATTTTTATTTTATTTTAACAAATTAAAATAAAATATAATATAAATACTAGCTGAAATAAAACAAGGTTAAATTTATTTCAGTTAATTTTTATTTTATTTCAAGTAATGAATATATAATATAATATAATATAATATAATATAATATAATATAATATAATATAATATAATATAATATAATATAATATAATATAATATAATATAATAGCTGATTCTAAGAGAAGGTTTAACAGCGGTGAGACGCTATTTCACAGAAACTCGACTTCTTCTGAAGCTCCTGGACGAGAGTTTGTTCTGACAGCTTAATTTATTACGGAGCACAAGATATTCTGACTGAAGCAAACGATTCACTGCTGGTTAAACACACGGTTATATTCATGAAGATGGTGTGTTTTTGTACGTACGTCGTTGTTCTGTCCGGTTTTGGCGAGCATCTCCTGCAGCGCTCGGACAGACAGCGACTGCTCCAGCACAAAACTACAGATGCACAGATCTGGAGGAACATACTGAAACACACACAATATAAGAAAGAAATCACACGCAAACTCCGCTTCAGCATCATGAGCGTGCATAAATGCATAATGCATAAAAACACATAATTTAGACGCAGATGAAGACACAGCAGAGCTGAATTACTGAAATGACATTCATGCATTTGACAGAAGCTTTTACCAAAGCACTCATTTTCTCAGTTCATGCATGGAATCGAACCCATGACCTTCTTGTTGCAAGCACCAAATAAAAGATATTCTAAAGAACTGAGGCTTAATATTATGTGCAAACAACAAAAATATTCGGGCAAAAATTACTTTCAGGTTTCGAAGGGAATATTCATTCTACTTTTACTTAAAATGTTGCTTTCATTATCTGAATAAATCTGTCATGAATACAAGATTTATTACAGCCACTGTTTAAATGTTTATATGGGAACAATCATTTATATATCATTTAAGTGTGGATTTTTTGGCAATTTTTTTTTTTTTTTTTTTTTTTTTTTTTACAAACAGTGTCACTTTAGTATCATTGAAATACTATTATAGTTTAAAAAAAAAAGTATTTTAATTTTAGTTTTTAATTTAAATTTTTGCTTTTTTTGCCATATATATATATATATATATATATATATATATATATATATATATATATATTTTTTTTTTTTTTTTTTTTTTTTTTAATTATTATTATTTATTATATATTTTTTATTATTAATATTTTATTATATATATTATTTTTACTTTCAGTTTCAGATTAGTTATAAAACTTTTATTTTAGTACATTTTAGTTATTAAGTTTAAAAAGAGTAACAAGCTGAATTTACTCTCGTTCAGATTGTGTTTATTTCAAATAAATAAACCTTTATAAATATCACGTGTTGATCTGAGCCTATATTTTGTTTCACTGTAAAAACTCACTGTAGACAATAACAACAAAACATGACAGCCAAAATGTGTATTTTAAAACATTAAATATAACTGCAAGACACTCTAATAACCCAGCATTCATAAGTGTTCAGAGATCTGTTTTCAGGACACTAGAGTTCATTATGCAAAAGGAAACGGCCCTGAACTGAAGGTTCGAGTGTGATTTAGAGCCGCTCGAGTGTTTGGAGCAGGTTTGGGATCGAAGCCAAAGAGGCCAGAAGATCCCGCTGACAGTCTGAGGAGAGCAACGAGGAGATAAATTAAGCACAACCAACAGCAAACTGGCCTCCTTTACTGAAGAACAGCAAACAAAAACTCCTAAAAGTGGATCACGATGTCCAGATAATCCAGGTCTGCTGGAGAAACTTTCTCAGAGCTTCAGCTCTTTGTTATTAGGACACGACCTGCTGAAGAACGTCTGCAGAACGACCTTCCAGACGCTCTTTCTAGCACTCGCACATCTGAACTAGTTGGTTTGACCCTGTAAACTCTCCAGGGTTATTATAAAAACACTCAAAATTATAAAAAAATAAAAAAGTAAAAATAAAACATATATATATATATATATATATAAATATATTATTACTATTATTTAATTATATTTATTTATTATTAGAACAACAAAAACCATTTAAAACATTTTTGTTACATGAAATACATTTTAATTAAATGAAATAACATTAAAAACATAAAAAATGAATAAAATATATATTTTTATTATTATTATTATTATTATTATAATAAATAATAATAATAACAAACATAAACCAAAATGACTCAAATTTATAAAAAAAAATAATAATAATAATAATTAAAACAAAATATATCAATAGAAATATATAGAAAATATAAAACAGAAAATATTATTAATAATATTATTATTAATAATAATAATAATAAAAACACAAAACAAAATGACTAAACCTTATGAAAAATTTATAAAAATAAATATATAATTTTTCATAGAAATATATAATAAAACTTAAAACAGAAAATATGTTTAATTATTTAAAAATATATTAAATCTTAAATTATACTAAAATAACAATAAATCCTTCAGCAAAAGTGTGAAGACGATGGTTTTAAACAAGACAAAACATGCATTAAAACAGGTTAAAACAACTTAGATTAAGATATTTCTGGTTTTAGTTCACTCCTTCAACAGCCTGATTTTAAAATAGATTTCTAGACCTGTAAAACACAATGGTTTCCAGTTATGCCAAGATCTAAAACGTAAGGGAAATTCTGAGTGGAAAATATTTATACAAATCCTTGTCTCTGGCAGTGAAACTGGATGCATTTCTTAACGAAGAGCTTGTCTCTAACGATGAGGAGCAGCTCTGCGACACAAACGAGCCAGAGATCTACATATCAGTACATGTTGTTAATAAATTACTATGACAAACGAGAGCAGCGCTGAGAGACTGATGCGTCCTGACAGACAGAAACAAACCTGAAGGGCTGAAATCGGCCAAGATCTCAAAATATTTATTTCCCAAGACCTGAGGATCTCCATCATGTGGAAAACTGGATTTTTTAAGGGAAACATCACACCATTTTTCTTCCATGTTTTAGTTTTAACAGTAAACATCTGTTTTGCAAGAATTTGTTTACCCCAAAAATATATATATATATAATATAATATAAGCATTTTTACATGTCCACAAAAACATAAGGCCATTATACTGTAGTGTTGCACTATTACAGTGTTTATCTTTGATGGGTCAAAGAGTTCAGTGACCTTTGAACTCATAAAAATATCAAATTAAAATAAATACTTTAAAAATAAAAAACACTATTAATTAGTTACAAGTTACAATGCATAAATTATAAATAAAAACAAATCAAAATAAAACACTAATTATTAATTAATAAAACATAAACTTTTTAATAAATATTAAATAAAAACAAAACACTAACAATTATTTCATAAAAATAAAACTTACAAATATATAAAATAAAACACTGATAATTCGCCCATAAAAATATAAAACTAAAATAAATACTCTAAGTTTAAAAACAAATCAAGAAAAAACACTTACAAAAAAATATATTTTTAAAATGTAATACTTTTAAAATAAAATAAAAAAAAATCTACATAAAACATTAATTATTAATTCATAAAACATAAGTTTAAAATAAATATTAAATAAAAACAAAACACTAACAATCATTTCATACAAATAAAACCTAATAAATTCTCTGAACATAAAAACAAACCAAGACAAAACACTTACTAAAAATATATTTTTTTAATTTAATACTTTTAAAAAGTATTTAAATTTTTTAATCTAAATAAAACACTTAATCAATAAAAATCTAAGATTAAAATAAAAACTAATCTAAATCGAAAAACTTACTAAATATTTTATTTGTTTAGCAGTTTGTCATGTGACCATTAACAGAATAATGAATATGTTTAAATTATTGAAGTATTAACTGAAACTCGGTCAAAGGTCTTGAGAAAGGTTTGGGAATCTAACAGGCATCGATCATGTGTGAGTCCTGATGAAGTGTTTTAAGCGCTCAGCTCATTAGCTGTGAAAGTGGATCATTAGTTCTCTTTCTCCCTGAGGAGCGACGCCTCTCATACGAATAGAAAACGCACAATGAAGACAAAGCAGCAGCGTTAGCGGCGATACATCATCTTCGTCTCAGCTAATTAGCATCACTGCTAACTAAAGCCAATGAGGACAGTGAGTATCTCTCCCTCCAAAGCTCAGGACGACAAACACAAGTGCGCGCTAAAGTCAACGAGAAGATACAAAGTTACGAAATGATAATATATTACAGTTACAAAAATAACTATAACCATAATAAATACAACTTTAACTATAATGATAACTACAACAATAATAACTAAACTAAACAACCAAAATGTTAACTATAATTAAGTATAAAAACACCTATAACTATAAACAAAAATCAGAGCGATAACTATGATAAATTAAACTATAATACCTACAACAATAACTATAACAACGTCAACTATTACGTTAACCACAGCAACTATTAGAACTAGAACAATTAAATGTACAACCCGAATTCCGGAAAAGTTGGGACGTTTTTTAAATTTTAATAAAATGAAAACTAAAAGACTTTCAAATCACATGAGCCAATATTTTATTCACAATAGAACATAGATAACATAGCAAATGTTTAAACTGAGAAAGTTTACAATTTTATGCACAAAATGAGCTCATTTCAATTTTGATTTCTGCTACAGGTCTCAAAATAGTTGGGACGGGGCATGTTTACCATGGTGTAGCATCTCCTTTTCTTTTCAAAACAGTTTGAAGACGTCTGGGCATTGAGGCTATGAGTTGCTGGAGTTTTGCTGTTGGAATTTGGTCCCATTCTTGCCTTATATAGATTTCCAGCTGCTGAAGAGTTCGTGGTCGTCTTTGACGTATTTTTCGTTTAATGATGCGCCAAATGTTCTCTATAGGTGAAAGATCTGGACTGCAGGCAGGCCAGGTTAGCACCCGGACTCTTCTACGACGAAGCCATGCTGTTGTTATAGCTGCAGTATGTGGTTTTGCATTGTCCTGCTGAAATAAACAAGGCCTTCCCTGAAATAGACGTTGTTTGGAGGGAACTATATGTTGCTCTAAAACCTTTATATACCTTTCAGCATTCACAGAGCCTTCCAAAACATGCAAGCTGCCCATACCGTATGCACTTATGCACCCCCATACCATCAGAGATGCTGGCTTTTGAACTGAACGCTGATAACATGCTGGAAGGTCTCCCTCCTCTTTAGCCCGGAGGACACGGCGTACATGATTTCCAACAAGAATGTCAAATTTGGACTCGTCTGACCATAAAACACTATTCCACTTTGAAATAGTCCATTTTAAATGAGCCTTGGCCCACAGGACACGACGGCGCTTCTGGACCATGTTCACATATGGCTTCCTTTTTGCATGATAGAGCTTTAGTTGGCATCTGCTGATGGCACGGCGGATTGTGTTTACCGACAGTGGTTTCTGAAAGTATTCCTGGGCCCATTTAGTAATGTCATTGACACAATCATGCCGATGAGTGATGCAGTGTCGTCTGAGAGCCCGAAGACCACGGGCATCCAATAAAGGTCTCCGGCCTTGTCCCTTACGCACAGAGATTTCTCCAGTTTCTCTGAATCTTTTGATGATGTTATGCACTGTAGATGATGAGATTTGCAAAGCCTTTGCAATTTGACGTTGAGGAACATTGTTTTTAAAGTTTTCCACAATTTTTTTACGCAGTCTTTCACAGATTGGAGAGCCTCTGCCCATCTTTACTTCTGAGAGACTCTGCTTCTCTAAGACAAAGCTTTTATAGCTAATCATGTTACAGACCTGATATCAATTAACTTAATTAATCACTAGATGTTCTCCCAGCTGAATCTTTTCAAAACTGCTTGCTTTTTTAGCCATTTGTTGCCCCCGTGCCAACTTTTTTGAGACCTGTAGCAGGCATTAAATTTTAAATGAGCTAATTAAGTGGATAAAAGTGTAAAATTTCTCAGTTTAAACATTTGCTACGTTATCTATGTTCTATTGTGAATAAAATATTGGCTCATGTGATTTGAAATTCCTTTAGTTTTCATTTTATTAAAATTTAAAAAAACGTCCCAACTTTTCCGGAATTCGGGTTGTATATATGATGACAACGATAATGATAACTGTATTAACTATGACAATAACCAGGCCTAAAACAATAAAAACTATAACTATAATGATGAATGTAATAATTATAATGACAACTACAGCGATAAATGTAACGATAACTACTGTAAAACAAAAGTAACTATCATGATAACCACGATAACTACAACTTTTTACCGTAATGATAATGACATCAATAACAACAACAACAAATAATACAATTGACAATAACCACAATAACTATAACGATAAAAGTAATACCTTTAATGACAACTATTACAATAACCACAACAACAACAACAGTATTAGAAGTATAACAATGAAATGTATATAATGACGACCATAACAATAACTGTATTAAATATACCTACGACAATAACTACAACAACGATAACTATGTCAGTAACTAGGCCTATAACAATAACCACTATACCGTAACTATATCGATAAACGTAATAACTATAACAACAACTACTATAATGATTACCACAATATGACCAATAGCTACAACAATAACCCTGTAAGAATCCAAACCAGCAGATAATATTTCATTCTGTTTATAATAAGCATGTTCTGCAGTTTTGTCGTCTGCCACTTTAAATGTTCAAGCTCTTAAATTTAATGGAATCTGACTGGTTTACAGCGATTACAGCAGTGAATAATACATTTGAATGAGTGACGATTCTCCTCACCTTGGCCTCTGATGTGGGCTCCAGGTAACACAGGCGGTTCCCCAAACCCTCAGCGCTCAGGCAGAACTTGCGGTTCTCCTTCTGAATGCAGGCCACACACTGCAGAACCACCTCATCATCCTGATGGAAACGAAACACAAATCACAGACACTACTAATCACTGAACGCTCAAATCAAGCAAAGGTCCTGAATAATTCAACTGAACACTCTTTCTGACCATAACTTCAGTCTGATTATTATTTATTCATGAGGTTGAAACGACATAAAATTTTCATATCGATTCATGTTGATACTTCTAACCCAGTTCAAAAGTAGGTCAAAAAGACTGTTGACCTCATCTTTTCCATGGATATGCCATTTTTGTTGCTCATAAGGTAAGAGTAATTCATCATTCATAACTGTAAACGGTCTACTTTTATTTTTGTCCACTCACAATATCAACAAAACGTTGTGCTTTTATAAAATAAAGAAAACCTACATGGTGATAAAAATGAACCGAAACTCAGATAATACACGCCTCACAGACATAATAAATATATCTATAGAAAGCTTTAAATGATTATTTAATGAAATAAAACATATCGAAAACAAAAACTATTTTATTATAATCATAATCCGTATAGATGCATTTGTTAAAGGCGCATCTAATGAGGAGATGGCGAGCACTGCACATGAACTATTTGCTTGTTGTTTGTTGTGGTAATCAAATCAAAACTCTTTCAAAATGCAGCTTTTCCCCAAGCACTGGGAACTTTTAATAACTCCCCACGCTACAACTGCTCCCTGATGCTCTGCATGGTCAACTGTCAACTGTATGCTAATGCATATGTATATGCATTGCATATTGCGTAGGCGATGTATAATTTTTATAATAGCCTATAATCATTATAACAGTATTTCATACAGTAGCCTGTGTGTGCTCTGTGCGTATATGGGCACAATGAAAGGAAAGAAGCTAAATGAGCACGAGCCCAATCTGTAAAAAAAACTGGCTTGCAGACCTCTATGTGTGTGCGCTTCTCTGGTAAATGTGCTGATGTTGTCGAGTGCCGCAGCACAATATCCAGATGCTTAATTTAATCGGGGGAAGTTCTGCAGCATCTCACCGTCTGCTTTATTACATTTAAACCGCTGATTGACATCTGCATTGTGCAGCACTGAAGCATCACTGAGGGTCAAAGGTCAACGGATCATACACCTTCCTCTGATAATGAGATAAGCAAAAATAACTAAATAAAAAAAGTTCATCAAGACAGACTTTGAGGTTGGCTTGAGAAAGAATAGCCTGAAAGTTTATTAAAGCAGTTTTAAAAGGTTGATGCTAGATAGATGTTGATAGTATGTTTCTAGCATGATGCTAGCATGTAGTTAAGATGTTGCTAATCATGTAACTAGGGCTGGACAATATATCGAGCGATATGATCATGTGCATTTCATCAGTAAATTCGGTTCTGTGTTTAGCGGTAAATCCCTATCACCTGCTTTCCAATGGAGCGGCATTTAAAACACAGAGCTGTAGTTCACTAACAAGCAGGGCCGTTTCTAGGCATAGGCAAACTAGGCGGTCGCCTAGGGCGCAAACAGCTGGGGGGCGCCAGTGAGAGCCCCCGCCCCACCAAGAGTTTATTTTATATATATATATATATATATATATATATATATATAATTATTATTTCAAGGTTATATTATATTTTCACACTTTTGCTATTTCGAAGCATTATGATTACTTGCGATTATATGAGTAAGTCTCATTGGTGGTGATAGTGGCCGCTGCCGTTAGAGACATGTTAAAGTCGTGCATGCGCAATACAACGCCAGAAACCCGTTGCCTTTCAACATCGTCATCCGTGGTTAAAGTTACTTGAAGTAAATGTTTGAGTTACATCATCATGTAAAGGTCAAAGCCATCAGGGGCTCGGTATCGCAAGAAGAAAAAAGAAGATGAGAAAAAGAAAGCAAAATATACAGGTATGTTACAAATTGTTCCACTACAAGCTCCATCATCACTACGAGCAAAACATGACACTGTGACTGCATTATAAGCACCACGGGACGGATTTACGTCATGTTCATTTCAGCAGCGGAATATTATAGCAGGGTTTTTCCTGCATTGAAATTTATTTGGCGGCCGCAAAAAAGCTTATTTTTGTCCTGTCAAAAGCCTTATTTGATCGGTGAATGAATCTCAGTGTTGCAAACAGCGCGCCGCCTCCCGCTTTTTTCACGTCAGTTTGGGTGACTTGGGTCTGAGATCGGTCTGATTATAATTTCACAAAGTCATCTGAAGCCATTCCATAGCTTAATGTGAGGGACAGAAGACTATTTACATCATTAAATTAAATTATACGGAAACCTCGTTTTATCTCCTCCGTGGCTGTCAATCATTCTCCATAAACATGTCCTATGATGACATTATTGACACTTTTGCAGCTATTAAGTCTAGACGTGTCCACTTTTAAAGCTATCGAAAATAGTAAACATGCTCAAATATGCCATGGTCAATTTGTTTTAAGTCCTTGGTTACCAGTTACTTCCTTTGAACATGGATGTGCATGGTTGTTTTACTGAAAAGTGGTTACTGTGTATTATTGTATAGCTAATATGTAGCTGATAACGTAACATTGTCATGTTATAGTCATTTAGTTTTTTTGCATTTTATTTGCCTGTTTTTCTTGTATTGTTTAATATCAATAATATTTAATTCTGATGAATTGTACATACTTGTATTTGGACAAATTTTGCAATATTTATGCAATAATTATTAAATGGTTTCCTTGCAGCTATGTTTAGTTTTTATTTTATGGTACAAATCTTTGGTAGGAGAAGGGGGGGGGCGGTTAGTAGAAATCTCGCCTAGGGTGCCAAAAACGCTAGAAACGGCCCTGCTGACAAGCTACGCTATAACAAGTTCATTATCGAAGGCGATTCATCTTCAATAATGAACACTATATAGCGTACGATATAGTGTATCTTACTGAAAACATATTAAATTTAAATAATAATTCAGTAATAATTAATAAATCAGTGCTTGCCAAACAAGTTACTTATTTATTTTTTTTTCATTTTAATGAGAATACAGATGTTTTTTTTGTCAATTCTGTAACGGAAAGATTAGGTGTAGATGTGTAGAGATAACAATAAATCATAAAAGGAATAACCCTTTTTGTATCATTAGAAAAACAGTCATTACATTCCAACATTTGAAACTGAAATAATATTTCACCTGTGCATACATACAATTTTTAAAAAAAAACCTGCCTTCACAGAATTGTCTGCTTGGAGCAAATATTTAATATCAGTGCAGAGGACAGATTCAGTGATGGTGGAGTATAACTGTTTCAGCAGATCCTGTGGCAGGTTAAACTTCCTCAGCTGGCGAAGGAAGTACAACCTCTGCTGGGCCTTTTTCACAATGGAGTCAATGTGAATGTCCCACTTCAGGTCCTGAGAGATAGTGGTGCCCAGGAACCTGAATGACTCCACTGCAGTCACAGTGCTGTTCATGATGGTGAGTGGGGGGAGTGCAGGGGGGTTTCTCCTGAAGTCCACAGTCATCTCCACTGTTTTGAGCGTGTTAAGCTCCAGGTTGTTGAGACTGCACCAGACAGCCAGCTCTTTAACCTCCTGTCTGTAAGCAGACTCGTCACCGTCCTGAATGAGGCCGATGAGTGTGGTGTCATCTGCAAACTTCAGGAGCTTGACAGAGGGGTCCTTAGATGTGCAGTCATTAGTGTACAGGGAGAAGAGCAGTGGGGAGAGAACACAGCCCTGGGGAGCTCCGGTGCTGATTGTACGGGTGCTGGATGTGTATTTTCCTAGTCTCACTAGCTGCTGCCTGTCTGTCAGGAAGCTGTTGATCCACTGACAGACGGAGGTGGGCACGGAGAGCTGAGTTAGTTTGGGCAAGAGGAGGTTTGGGATGATCGTGTTGAAGGCAGAGCTGAAGTCCACAAACAGGATCCTCACATAGGTCCCCGGTCTGTCTAGGTATTGCAGAACATAATGCAGTCCGATGTTTACTGCATCGTCCACAGACCTGTTTGCTCTGTAGGCAAACTGAAGAGGATCTAGCATGGGTCCAGTGATGTCCTTCAGGTGGGCCAGCACCAGTTTTTCAAATGACTTCATGACTACGGATGTTAAAGCCACAGGCCTGTAGTCATTTAGTCCTGTAATTTTGGGTTTCTTTGGGATGGGGATGATGGTGGAGCGTTTGAAGCATGAAGGGACTTCGCACAGCTCCAGCGATCTGTTGAAGATCTGTGTGAAGATGGGGGCCAGCTGGTCAGTAATATTTGTGATCAGTAATACATTTTGTTTTTCTTTTGATATTGTGGTAACAGCGTTGACGTCCTTTAAAACAACTCTTGGTATAGGAACTTTTTTTTTAGACAAATATTTTCTCAAAGAGAGCACACAGACTTTTCAGTGCTTCAGATCTTATCAGTGAGAGAAAATATCATAATTTCCTGTATCTTACATAGTTGCGGGATATTTATTTAGCACTCTGCCATGTCCACTGAAAAATTACAATTAACAGTCACTGTGATGTATTGTGTTGTGTTAACGTAATTAAATATAATTTTTTTTATAAAACATTTGTAAACATCAGACCTAAACGTATAATATTTATCCAACTACTTAATTCAACTTCTGTAAGTAGTACAGATTACAAGACGTTATAATGACGGAAAGGGAAAAAGTTATTTTAATCCATAAATCGTCTGATGTGAGCGGCTGTGATGAGACTAAAGTGACCGTGAGCTTTCATGACCTTAATGTCTCACATTTAGAAACAAATATAACGATTCATTTACAGACCAAATAAACGTCAAACTATCTGCGCTGCATATTTAATGCAATTCATCCAGTGATAATCCAGAGTTTAGATGAATCACTTCTGCCTGTTTTATTCTCAATTAAAAGTCACTTTGGGCAAAAGCATCTGCTACATGAATAAATAAATAAATGCAAATGAAATACAGCCAGAGGATCAAAACATATTCATGCTTCAATTAACACTAAAACAAATGAAAACTACTTCATCAATGCATCAGCCGCAGCAGCACATGTTTGTCCGGGGAATCCAGGTCATTTCCCAAAGGAAAGAGGAATCGCAAACCAGATCCACACATTTCTATTTATGCATTTGGCAGATGATTTTATACAGTTTGAGCTACAGGAGCTCCCGTAATCTTTCTACAGTAATGAGGACAGCTATATTTAAAGGGCTCATGAACTGAAAATCTAAATTCCCTTGATCTTTTGACATATAAGAGGTCATTGTAGTACAAAAATATCCTGTAAGTTTCAGAGTACAAAATTTTTCTCATTAGTCTAAAATCAGCTTATATTGAAGCCTGTCTGCCAAAACAACAGCATGTGAAATGAGCCACTCTATGATGTAATAGTGTGGATAAACCCCGCCTCCACAGAAGAAGATCAATGCCTGCTTCTATGTCACTGCCAGTTTAGCCCCGCCCACCCATTCTACAATCGCTTCCTGTTTAGCCCCACCCACCGATTCTACTATGGCTGCCTGTTTAGCTCCGCCCACCTATTCTACGTCACTGCATGCTTAGCCCCGCCCACCAATTTTACATCACTGCCTGTTTAGCTCCGCCCATCGACCTGTTTAACCCCGCCCACCGATTCTTCATCACGGCCTGTTTAGCTCCGCCCACTGATTCTTCATCACTGCCTGTTTAGCTCCGCCCAACGATTCTATATCACTGCCTGTTTAACTCCGCCCACTGATTCTTCATCACTGCCTGTTTAGCTCCGCCCACCGATTCTGTATCACTGCCTGTTTAGCCCCGCCCACCGATTCCATATCACTGCCTGTTTAACTCCGCACACCGATTATTCATCACTGCCTGTTTAGCTCCGCCCACTGATTCTTCATCACTGCCTGTTTAGCTCCGCCCACTGATTCTTCATCACTGCCTGTTTATTTCCACTCACCGATTATATATCACTGCCTGTTAAGCTCCGCCCACCGATTCTTCATCACTGCCTGTTTAACTCCGCCCACTGATTCTATATCACTGCCTATTAAGCTCCGCCCACCGATTCTATATCACTGCCTGTTAAGCTCCGCCCACCAATTCTTCATCACTGCCTGTTTAACTCCGCCCACCGATTGCGTAATTAAATCTAAAAAAATAAAAAAAACTGACAAAAGGAAATAACAATTTTCTTTTATTTATAAGAAAACAGAAAACAATATAAGAATTTAAATAATACATGGCATGTGTGCTACAAATAATGAAGACTAAGAGATCAATCTTAAAATGTTAGAATCAATATCAGCTAATCAAACCACAGATAGATTAATCCACATTGACAATCCAGCCGTAATAAACATGCACACACACTCTCACTCACTCTCTCTCTCTGTAACACACACTCTCTCACACACTCACTCACTCACTATGAGAGTAGAGCAAGTCCTGCTGGAGGAGGTTTATTGAGATCAGCGTCTCTCTCTCTCTCTCTCTCTCTCTCTCTCTCTCTCTGAAACACTGCGTCTGCATTTATCCCTAACTGTTAAAGCACATGCTGCCGGAGGCCAGGACGCCGCTGCGCTTTGCTTTCATTAAACACTGCTGACTGCTCAAACGTCTCGCAGACGACAGGAGAACCAGCAGGAGAAACTCTAACAGGAGTGTCAGAAGCAGATCTCTACAAAGCACCTCAAGCAAGGTTTCAGAGAGCAGAGCAGACCTGAAGATCTGGTTAAAGCGTGTTTGTCAGTCGCAGGTAGAGCAGCAGGTTTGTGTGGTCTGTGCCAGATATTCCTGCGCCAACAGTCTGTTCCTCGATTCAGCAGATTAAACACAGACAAATGACCCTCAGACCCAATCCAGACAGAACAACATGGAATTTGGCAAATCTGGATGAATAAATCAAAAGTAGGGCTGTAGAGTAAACTTTTTAAAGTTTTTGATTTAGCATTAAAGCGGAAAATTAAATAAAAAAAAACGGGGAGAAAAATGTATCAAAATGTAATTTAACAACTAAAGCAGAATTTAGAAACATTTGGCGGAAAAAGAAAACACATTTCCCATAAGAACACAGAGAACAAGACCAATAAAAGTATCTGATAATTACAAAAAAAGTGCTTCTGTTTGGGCAAGGAGCTCGTGTTAATGCTTCACGTGTGATAAAGCGTTCACTGGACGGTTTTAAACTCAGTTCAGTTTAATGAAAGCTGAATTCAGAGATCCGTCTGCAGAGCTTCTGACTCACACCAGCGCTGCTAGAGAGATGTTTCTGTGGAAACTGAGACTTTAAATGTCAGCAGAGGAAGAGATCAGCTGCTGCGGCATTGTGGGATTATTTCAGCTCGACAGGCGCTCAAAAACAGCAACATAATGATTCAAAATCATGAAAAA
>NC_081762.1:561453-566453 GCF_963082965.1 Carassius carassius
TCACCTATAACAGGCTGTCTTCTTAGTGAAGGTGATGTGAAATCAAAGACAGCAGCAGATTTACATTCTATGAGCGTCAATCTCATCAACAACCTCACTTACAATAAAAAATGCATAAATATAATGTAATGAAAATTATTATATGACATCATTTCCATGGTAAGTCATCACATTTTTACAACAAACTCTAAAATCGTGAATAGTAAATAAAATTGTCCGGTCAAAGTAAAACTGTCTAATAAATAATCTTCAGTTTCCCGAGTGTGTCAATAAGTTCCCATTAGACACTCACTGAGCACATCTGTGCTGTTTATTAGCAGAAGAAGAAACGCACGCAGTTTCTGTTTTTATCAGATATTAAGAATGAAAAAGCAAAATATAACCACAGACAAACACCATCAGTGTATGAAACCAGTCCACACTCTGTGTTTGTATGGAGAGACAGACAGAGAACAGAGTTATTTCTGCAGTGAGACAACACACACACACACACACACACACACACACACACTCCACTGCTGCAGCCAGATGCTGCACTGCACAGCACAGACAGACAAACACACACACACACACAGTCTCACACATGCACACTCTCCGATGAACACACTCGCATGCACATACACTCTTACAGTTTCATGCATGCGCACACTCTCACACTCACAGAAGCACACACGAACAGAGCGCACACACATTTTACTGCTGCAGCCTGATGCTACACTGCACACAGACAGACAGTCTCACACAAGGACTTTCACACTCACACAAATGCACTCACAGATACACACACACACACACACCTGAGTGCACACACTTAGTCTCATGCACGTGCACACTCAGTTGCATAAATGTGCACACACACACACACAGTCTCAAAAACGTGCACACACACACTCATGTGTAGATGCACGCACACACACACACACACAGTCTCATGTACATACACAACACACTTTACTTCTGCAACCTGACACACACAGACGCACACAAACACACTTACAGTCTCGTGCAAGTGCACACAGACGCACGTGTGCGCACACACACACACACACACACACACACAAACACTCTCTCATAAATGTGCATACACACACGCACACACACACAATCTCACAACCGTGCACACACACACACACACGTGCACAAACTTTACTGCAGCAGCCACACTCACGTATACATGCACACACACACACACACAGTCTCATAAATGTGCATACACACACCCACACACACACACACACACACATAGACAGACGTACGCACACTCAACACACTCAGTCTTGCGTACATTAGGCTGCACAATATTGGAAAAAAAACACACATTCTGCTAAATATATTTCAGTATACAAAAATCACAAGATATAGCTCTATTTGAAAAAAAAATCAATGATTGGGTTGATTTTGTAGGTGATTAAATCAGCACAGAAAAGAACAAATTACAAGCATAGATAAATGAACAGTGCTTTATATTTTTTTTTAGGTTAGTAACAGTATTCAGGAACAGAGATTGAATAATCAAATGTAAAATAACCCTGCATAGTCTTCACTGTATAAATGACATCTAATAAATCCTCTCCGTTTTGTTGTTTGATTAACATTCATGACACAGAAAGCAACAGGAACATTAAACTGCTGTGAATCAATACACTGTGACACATCCGTTATCCTTCACCCAAGCGTCTGTGTGCACAAGGACACTCGCAGACACATGCATTTGGACATTATTTCACAAGTCATTTCAAGCACAAACAGACAAAGTGAAGGGAATTCTGTGTTCCTCGGCTCTGTGTGTGAACACAGAAATCAACACCTGTTCACAACCAAGCTCTAGTCTGCATCTTTTTGCACTCAATTGTTTTAAAATTGCATTGGACAAACACGTTTATCTAACAAGACTTGCACTGCTTTCTAGGTTTACATTTAGTTTCATGCTTATATGCAATGCTTTCCCCGGGAACTGAACCCACGACCTCATCATATTCAGAATATGGCCACAAACGGAATACAGTGCTTAAACTGAATCTGATTAATACGCCATGTCTCACTACATAACATCCTAAAGTGTGACAGAAAAAAGGAACACTGCATCTGTTTTACAATCACTTCATGTGCATCTATTTATATAAAATACACAAATATTACTAATAAAGTCTGTTTTATACTGTTTAGATGTCTGAGATTATATATATATAATCGGGTTGGGGAGTAACGGAATGCATGTAACGCGTTACATAATCAGGATAATGTAATTCGTTACAGTAGGATATAATACATGTCATGTATATATGTATATATAGATAGATATACAAACACACACATGTGCATACAAAATAAACACACACTAACCTGAATGTCTAACACTACACACCAGCTTTTCTTGAATGAAATGAAACTTATCTTTAACTAATGACATTAAGCACCTCTGATAATTCATTCATTCGAGTTTAGATTAGCCTGATGTGTTAAATTCAACGAGATCAGGGAGAAAGATCTGGCATTCGCGTTAATCATCTGCCCACATCTATTAAACACCAGACCGGATCACCAAGGTAAGAATCGAGCGCATCTGTGCCTGCACGCGCCGCATTATAAAGAAGACGCGGCGCGTCGCGCTCCTCGCACGCGATGCGACGCGTCTCGCGCGGATGATTGTTTCATAAACACAGGGATCAGAGAAAGCCCGCAGCCTCACCGTGCGCAGGAACTGGATCTCATCCTCCGCGTCTCCGCCTTCAGCCATGATGAGCTCCGTCAGTCAGGCGCGCGCCGCACGCCGCCGTGAGTGAGTGAGTGAGTGAGTGCGCGCACGCGCTTCCAGCTCAACCGCATTGGGGTTTCATCTCTGACGTCACGCCTGGCGCAAATTAATATTAATACCTATTTGATGACTATATATAAAACTAATATTGATAGAAGATGCTCCGTTTGCCATGTTCACGCAGACACTGTCTTTCATTTATTTCGGTCAAGTTTTTATACTGAACAGCTATGGAAAAAAATATTGGGACAATTATATTAAAAATAAAAATAATAAATTTTTGTAAAGACACTATTTTCAGATACTTTGAATGTGATCCTACAAAAAGAAAAAAAAGTAAAAAAAAAAAAAAAAAAGCTTGCTTTTTTATGAATTTAATTTATTTTCTTGGCAAATTTCCATCCATATATTTAAGTTCCCTAATAATAAACCAATTATTATTATTATTATTTTAAGTGTTTAAAATGTATCATAATGCTATTTCATCCTCATTAAATAAGAAAGCAAGGAGAACGACTTTAATTTGTAATTATTTGTCATTTGTACAGTCAAACTGATGTAGAAATAAATATCTTACTCTCATGGTTTCATTTTTGTCTTCTTCTTTTTTTTCTCTTTCTAGCTTTTTTAGTTTTTCCATTGTTATATTTCTAACCAATCATTAATTTTTTCTCATTTTTCTTTCCCATGTGTTCTGATGACATTGATGCATTAATGTCATCTCTGTAATGTTTACAAACATAATAATAATAATAATACACAGGTGAACGTTCACTTCTGGAAGGATACTTCAAGAGTTTATAGAGTTATTACAATTAAAATATTAGACATATTTTTCAATCAAAACATAAAATCTCCTAAATTATTTCACTGGAAAGCCGCTTGGTCTAATGCTTACAAATGCTGTATTTTGATCAAAGTTGAAAACTACTTACTTCGCAAAATATTTTTTATTTCTTTCTAAATTCATGGTCATTGACAATAATTGCATTTTCTGTAACACACATGAGGAAGACTTGTCTCTCTTTTTTATGTTATTGTGTCTTTTTATTTGTTCTTTTTATTCTGTAATGAAATTATGGACACGTGTGCTCCTTTTAAAATCATAGGTGTAAAATCCAAACCAAAGCCATGGCTCAATAATGAAACTCGTTGCCTCCGACCAAGTGTGGAGGAAAGCAGAGAGGCAATGGAAGAAAGATAAGTTGCAGGTGTCTTATGATATACTGAAGGATGCTATGATTAAATATCAGAAGGCTGCTAAAACTGCAAAGATAAAATACTTCTCTGATCTTATTAAAAAGATTCCAAATAATCCTAAAGTGTTATTCAAGACAATAGACTCAGTTTTAAATCCGGACAAAACAACAAGCCTTGATATTACCCAGATAACATGTGATAACTTTTTAGAGTATTTCATTAACAAAATTGATGCTCTTACAGCTAGTATTACACCTTCAGTCCTCATCCTTGATTATGTCATTCCACCCTCATTAGCACATTAATTAAGTGATTTTAAACCAATTTCACTTCCTGATTTGGTGGACTTAGTCTGCCAAATGAAGCCCACTCTGTGTTCTTTAGATATTGTTCCCCCGCGCCTCCTTGTTCAGGTACTAGACGTGGTTGGTTTAGATCTTCTGTCCATAGTGAACTCCAGTTTACTGAGTGGTGTAGTGCCATCTTGCTTCAAGCATGCAGTGGTGCAACCCCTTCTAAAAAAGGCCAATCTGGACTCATCTGATTTAAAGAACTATCGGCCAATCTCAAAATTGTCTTTCCTGTCAAAAATTTTAGAGAAGACTGTCTTTCAACAGGTTTCTACTTATTTAAATGGAAATGCTATTTTTGATATGTTTCAATCGGGATTTAGGGCTCAACGCAGTACAGAGTCAGCCCTTCTCAAAGTATCAAATGACTTGTTTTTGGCTGTTGATTCAGGAAAGTGTGCAGTTTTAGTTTTAATTGATTTGACTGCTGCATTTGATACTATAGTGCATGCAATACTGTTGGAGCGTCTAAAAGAGTGGGCAGGGATTCAAGGAAAAGCTTTATTGGTTCAACTCATATCTATCCGGGAGAACTTATTCTGTGGAATTGAGACATTTTTCATCTCATTCTGCTCTTTTGAAGTGTGGGGTTCCACAAGGATCGATATTGGGTCCTGTCTTGTTTTCTATTTACATGCTTCCATTGGCTGAGATTTGTAAGAAACATAATGTATATTATCATCTTTATGCCGATG
>NC_081762.1:571453-596453 GCF_963082965.1 Carassius carassius
AATCAATATTTACAACTTTTGAAAAACATATATATTTTTACAGTGTATGCATTGCATTTTTTGATTGTTTGCACAAACCAAATGTAATACTTTAAAGATTGTTTTTATTGCTGATTGATTTTGCTGTGGATTTTAAAGCTGTGTATCTATGTAACAATTCATGTGTTTATCAGTTTTTTTAGATAGAAAAATATTTTATATTTACAGTACATCTTAAAACAGATTTATGAGTCTTTATGTTGCATTATACAGGCCTTCAATCGCCCCAATGATGAGCTCCCGCTGTGTCTGTCCACCCCGGGCCGTCCCCGACTCGAGACGAGACCCACGAGACAACTACCAACTTAATTCAGGAGTGTGATTAATTAAAAACGGCTCTGTAATGGAAGGCACGCACACCGTGCTGCGTCTGTACAAACCCATCCAGGAGCTGTGCTTCATCAGTCTCTACTTCCCAACGAGGAAGTCCCGAGGTTTCCCACGAGCTGACCAAACCCCTCGTGAAGTCCGGCCTCGGGATGAAGACGCTAAACAAAGAGGCCAGTATTCCTGCGAGGTCACAAAAGCAGCGGTCGCACAGCTCCACTGGCTGACCACAGAACACCATCAGCTGCTTACGCACGTCTTGTCTTTATGCAGTGAATGTGCAGACAGGATTAAGATGGGCAACCAGGACGGGAAGCTCCTGGAAGGACACGGGGAACATCTGGGACATGATGTTAGCAGCAGTAACTTCCCTACATCTCTTCCCCCGGAGCATAAGAGAGCAGCTTCTAGAGTTCGTAAGCTGAAGAAGCTTGGTTCTAAGAAGATGGACAGCGCTGAAGAGTTCTTGCAGAGTAGGATGAAGAAGAAGGTGCAAAGTGGAGCATCTGCGTTCTCCCCGAAAGCACCCGGAACGCCAATCTCCTTTCGTGGCCGGGATACTTCAGGGTCAGAGTCTTATGTCAGCGTCTCAAGCGAGCCTCTTCTTCCAATGGAGGAACACTTCCAGATCGCTCACGACGGATGGGATTTTATGGAAGAGCCTCGTTCTTTTGAGTCCGAGATGGATCTTTGTACCGAGCTGTCGGAGTTTGATAACCAACTCACTTCGGAGTGCGAGGAACCACTGGGAAACCAATCTGGATGTGTGCTACAGGAGCTAATGCCCATTGGGAATACTGAGGGAAACCAACAAGGTCAATCAACCGTTGGAAGTTTGGAAGTCAACCAAAGGGACGATAACAAGGACAACCTGGAATCTGGATCTCATTCCAGTTCGGAAGTTGGACAAGAAGAGATCAAGCTCTTTACTCAGGTGAACACCAAATCAAACTTCTCGCCTTACGTTGACGCCAACTGTAGAAGCTCTAAGCTTCATCCCTGGAGCAAGAGCCCTACATCCATCTCTCTGTCTGGGGTCTTCAACGTGTCTTATCCTCCAACCAATAGTCTCCAGAGCATGTCTCCTGTCTTATCACCTCTGTCTTCTCAACTTTCAAGTCCCCAAATGAACCACCGGATTGTGTTGCTGCCTGAGGATGATGGAAATAAACGCTCCTCGAGAGACGAGTCCAAAGTCGCCACAGAGGTCATCGACAAAAACGCGAACCGTCGGACGGTCACACGTCTTGACCTGAATCTCAGCAATCATTTCAACGTGAACGGAGCCAGTACATCGACCTCAGGTAGGAAACGGATCCCAAAGAAGAAACCTAGCTAACAGGGAAAGTTCTCGCAAACTTCACTGATGTTATGTAAATGTAAAGACAAAACGTCCTTAATGTAATTACTTTATTAAGATTTTACATATGTTCTCCTACGATCAACAATTTCGGAACGTCTTTATGATGTAATTTGTACTTGAACGTTCTAAGAAACGTTTATGTTACATTTAAATAGCATAAAAATAATGCTATAGTTTGATTAAAAATTAACAGAACATATAGGAAACGTTTTAGTCACTATTAAATAACGTTCTTATCGCGACAAATAAACATAAACGTACAAATAAACGTTCAAATGACATATGTTGGGTTTATATAAAATAAATGTTTTAGTCAACAAGATAAATGTGCATTTTAATGTTATAAAAAATGAATGTTCAAATAACGTTATATTTTGGGTGAAAATAAATTAATAAAATGTTGTAAGAAAAGCTTTTGTAACCTTTAAATAACAATATAAAGTGGGCATGTTAATGTTTATATAAAGTATATAAACTAAAAATTCAAATAAAGTTATAAATTTTTGGGAAAAAATAAAATTGAATAGAATGTTTAAGAAACGTTTTTGTAACCTTTAAACAACGTTCTAATCGCGACAAAAAAACGGAGCATTTTTTATGTTCTTAGAGTATTAAAATTAAATGTTCAATAATATTATATTTTGTGTAAAAACATGTTTTAGTAGAAATTTTTAGAAGCATTAAATTTGCTTTTAAATACCATTCTTATAAGAACAAGAACATGTTAAAGTTTTTAGAATATTGATTATGAATGTTAAAATAGCATTATATTTTCAGTAAAAATTAAAATGAATAAAATGTTTAAGAAATTTTTAATCAAAGTTAAATAACATTCTAATCATGACAAGAAAACTGGACATTTTAACATAACTTTAAAAAAAACATTATATTTTGGGTAAAAATAAAGTTAGTAGAACTTTGTGAGAAATGGTTTTGCAACCGTTCGATAGCGTTATAATCACAACAAGAAAACGAGTCATTTCAATGTTTTACAAACATTTCAAAACAACATTCCCACAATGTTTTTATACCAAATCATTTATTTGGGAAATGTGCTTGAGAAATCAAACTAGTAATCTCAGTTGTTCAGGCTTATATTGATTTCTTAGGATTGTCATGTGACTCAAGACAAGAATTTCAGCCTCCCAGCCCTCTTTCCCAAAGAGCCATTATTACATTCTCTCTCTCTCTCTCTCTTTCTCTCTTTCTCTCTTTCTCTCTCTCTCTCTCTGTGTGTGTGTGTGTGTGTGTGTGTGTGTGTGTGTGTGTGTGTGTGTGTGTGTGTGTGAATGTGTGTGTGTGAGTCCGAGATAAGAATCCAGTCCTGATCTCAGTAAGATCAAAGCTGTGTGTTCAGCTCTCGGGTTCAAGCACCGGTGCCGCTCTCATGAACATAATTTGCTCTGCACCTTCATCTGTTGGTTTGGGGCGCTTCAGAAGTCCAGAACATTAGAAGGATTAAAGTGCTCTGTTGCTGGAGCAGGACTTCAGAAGCGTGTAAGCTGCATCTCACGGCTGCACTGACGAGAAAAGAAAGAATTCCCGTTAAGCGTCTGCCCTTTCTGTGATGTTCCTCTAATTCAAGGCTAAATTCAGCAGATAGTATGATTTGATCATCGCAAATTAGACATGTTTGCTTGAGGAAGAGTAGAAGCAGTGATGTCTGCTCTAGAATCTGCTCCAGAGTCACAAATACAGTGTCTCGTCTGCTTATAAGAGGTCAGTCAAGTAGAATGAGATATAGTTAATATTTCTAAATAATAGAAATGAATACATAATAATAACATAAATTATTATAATATTATAATTTCAAAAGAAAATGTGACTGCTGCTTGCTTACTGTGCTGTTCTGTTGCTATGTGGTTGCTAAGGTGTTCGGCGTAGTTTGTACAGTGCTGTGCGGTTGCTAGGGTGTTGTTATGTGGTTGCTAAGGTGTCCAGAGTAGTTTGTACAGTGCTGTGCGGTTGCTAGGGTGTTGCTATGTGGTTGCCAAGCTGACTGGAGTAGTTTCTACCACGCTGCTGTGCGGTTGCTAGGGTGTTGCTATGTGGTTGCTAAGGTGTCCAGAGTAGTTTTTACAGTGCTGTGCGGTTGCTAGGGTGTTGCTATGTGGTTGCTAAGGTGTCCGGAGTGGTTTGTACCATGCTGCTGGGCGATTGCTAGGGTGTTGCTATGTGGTTGCTAAGGTGTCCGGAGTAGTTTGTATAGTGCTGTGCAGTTGCTAGGGTGTTGCTATGTGGTTGCCAAGGCATCCAGAGCAGTTTGTAGCATGCTTCTGTGCGGTTGCTAGGGTGTTTGTGCTATGTGGTTGCCAAGGTATTCAAAGTGTTTTTAGCATGCTGTAATGTGCTTGTTAGTGTGTTTGGGAGGTTGCCAGGGTGTTGCTAGGTGGTTGCTAAGGTATTCTGAGTGTTTTTATCATACTTCTACTCAGTTTCTAGGGCGTGTGACTGTGTGAGTGATTTCCAGGGTGTTGCTTTGTGGTTGTTAAGGCATACTGAGTGGTTTTTAGCATGCTTCTGTGTGGTTGCTAGGGTGTTTGAATGGTTGCTAGGGTGTGGCTGTCTTGATTTAGTAGTTTAGCATACAAGTTGTTAGGGTGACTGAATATTTGCCCGTGCGTTGCTGTTTGATTGCTTATGTGTAAAGTTGCTAGGGCGGTTAGGTAGTTTCCATATGGTTGCTAAAGTGTTCTGAATTATTTACAGCACGCTGTTGCTGCAGTGTTTGCATGTTTGTAGTGCTGCAGTGCAGTTGCTAGGGTGATTGAGTGGTTTCCTGGGTGTTGCTAAGGCCTTCTGAGTGATTTTGAGCATGTTGCTATGCAGTTGTTTGCGTGGTTGCCAGGTTGATGCTATGTGGTCGTCAAGGCGGTTTTTACTATTCTGCTGCTATGCAGTCGCTAGGGTGATTGGCTGGTTTCCAAGATGTTGCATTGTAGTTGCTGAGGTGCTGTGCATTTACTAGGGTTTCCTGGGTGGTTGCCAAATGTCTGTTAACTCAAAATAAAAAAATGTATGTGCTATTTTAAATCGCATTAATTGTGATAGATATGTTTTCTTATTAAAGATGAGGTGTGATGTCATTCATTCAGCTCTATGAAGACGTTCTCCATTGACACACACTCAGACTCCTGCTTCAGTTATATCATGTGAGATGTGATCGTTGTGATGTACTCAAGAGCACTCGCAGGAGTTGTTGCTGAACCCTTGTGTTACTCTATACTCCATTACACTAGATTTAATTTCATCAATCAATAAAACCTCTATAAATACCTCCAGCGTGTAAAGAATCAGTCCTGATCATTGTGACTCAGTGCTTTATAAATTATCCTTCATGGACTTCATCATTTACAATAATACTGTGACTAAAACACAAGTAAAGTGTTTGTAGTATTCTGAGAATGTTCAAATGTTTTCTTCTTGTATTTAGAACGTTATTTAAAATATTTCTTACAACATTCTACAAATTCGATTTTCACACAAAATCCTTCATTTCTTTGTGAATGAGGAAAGAAAGAAAGACATGAACATCTTGGATGATATCTTGGGTGAGTGAGTAAACTATCAGGAGATTTTTATTCTGGAAGTGAACTACTGCTTTAAGAACGTTTTGTTCTAATGTTTAAGAAAGCGTTGTGAGAGCGATCTCTGTTGCTGGGTTTGCACTGGTTCTAGCAGCTCAGCATCACTGTAATGAAATCAAGCAATCAGTCCAGAGGTCATGTGAGACTGATCACACACAGACAGAGAGACACTGAAGATCCTCTGCGCTTCTTACATGCATTCAGCAGCAAACACAGCACTCCTGACGTGTGTGTATGTGTGTGTGTGTGTGTGTGTGTGTGTGTGTGTGTGTCTGTCTGTGTGTGTGTGTGTGTGTGTGTGTGTGTGTGTCTGTGTGTGTGTGTGTGTGTGTGTGTGTCTGAGTGTGTGTGTGTGTGTCTGTCTGTGTGTGTCTGTCTGTGTGTGTGTGTGTCTGTCTGTGTGTGTGTGTGTGTGTGTGTGTGTGTGTCTGTGTGTGTGTGTGTGTGTCTGTCTGTGTGTGTGTGTGTGTGTGTGTGTGTCTGTGTGTGTGTGTGTGTGTGTCTGAGTGTGTGTGTGTGTGTGTGTGTGTGTCTGTCTGTGTGTGTGTGTGTGTGTGTGTGTCTGTCTGTGTGTGTGTGTCTGTCTGTGTGTGTGTGTGTGTGTGTGTGTGTGTGTGTCTGTGTGTGTGTGTGTGTGTGTGTGTCTGTCTGTGTGTGTGTGTGTGTGTGTGTGTGTGTGTCTGTGTGTGTGTGTGTCTGTGTGTGTCTGTGTGTGTGTGTGTCTGTGTGTGTGTGTGTGTGTGTGTGTGTGTGTGTGTGTGTGTGTGTGTGTGTGAGTGTCTGTGTGTGTGTGTGTCTGTGTGTGTGTGTGTGTCTGTGTGTGTGTGTGTGTGTGTGTGTGTGTGTGTGTGTGTGAGTGTCTGTGTGTGTGTGTGTGTGTGTGTCTGTAAGTGTCTGTGTGTGTATGATGTCATGGGTATGACACAGGTATTACAAGGAGAGGGTGACTTATGAGGACATAACCCATGTCCCCATTTCTCAAAACGCTTATAAATCATACAGAATGAGTAAACACACTTTACACAGAAACAAACCCCAGTAATCTCACACACATCTCCTTTAGAGTTCCTCAAGCTCTTAAGAAATCAGAGATCTCAATACTAGCCAATCGAATTCATTTTTAGCTCCGTACTCGAACTATTGAGTTGCATGATTTTTATTTGTTTTGAGGTAGTTCATGAGAAATATCCCGAGGCAAAGTTACTAAAATGAAGTGCATTGTTTTTAGGTCTTTAGATTCAGATTCTGTATCATCTCATTCGACCGGATTTACAGTCTCACAGATGAGACGAGCTCAGGACGAGACCATTCACACTATAACAATAATTATAATGATAACTATGATGTTCTGGTAATTATAAGTTTTTTCGTCTATGCATTTTAAATGCTCGAGCTCTTTAAAGCTGGATGAATTATGATTGACTTGTCAATGTTTTATCGTTCATCGTCTGGAAAAATCAAGATATCATTGATATCATTCCTCTGTGGTTATCGGGAACTCCACTATTCTCTTAGAAAGATGTTTAAAACCTTATAGTTATCGTTCTTGGTGTGATAAAGAGTGAGGGAACTAGTTTGCACTGTTTGCATTGAAGTCAGAATGCAGTGAAATGAATGCTTTAGTCTCTGTTCTGTGCTGATGAGAGAAATCTGCGTTTAAGCAAATGGTGTGCACAATAGAGACTCGATCGGTTCGACTGATTTTGGGGAATTCTTGCTTACAGCAGCACAAGCTCAGAAACAGAAGTCATCCTCGTTGGGGAAACTTCTACAGCGGTCACTTAATTATTTTAAATCATACGTTTTGAATTCAAAATCAGCTTGGCACAAAAACAGGAGGGCTCTAGTAATATAAACAGGAGTATATGTAATATAAGCTCTATTACAAGCTCATATTATCAGGGCAGCATCAGCACAGAAGTATTGAACCGCTCCGTTCATTCACAGTGAATCAGCCTGAGGCTTTTAAACACACACACACACACACACACACACACACACACACACACACACACACACACACACACTGTCTATCTGACAGCTGCTCTATTAACACACTCTACTCTGATCTCCCTTCCCCTCCGTCACATGAACAGACATAGAGAAGATGTTTTAAAAGTGTGACAACTTGCCCCGGTCTGGCCTACAGAGACTGCATTAGTACGTCAGATGCAAATCTTTTGATCGAACTGATTAAAACGTTTACATTTAGTTTAGTTAAACTACTGTACACTGTACAAAAGTCTCAAACAGCTCATTCAGACTGATATCTGAATGCGTCTCAATAGCCAGCGGCGCCCCCTGGAGGAAGGGCAACTCTGTCTCATAGGAATCAGTCATCAGCAGGGTTATTATAGTTAACTTGTTATATAATAGTTATATATATATAGTTAAAAACTGATTTAAATGATGCATTTATGTCAGCTAGCTGCCAAGAAAAAACTCTCTTTTTCATTTAAGGTTAACATAATGTATTAAAATTACTAAAATTAAATAATAAAATAACTAAATAAAAAGTAATGAAACCTATATAGACACTAATAAATATTAATAAATATATAACTAATAAAAATGATTTAAAAAAAAAACAAAATAAATTAAGTTATAATGGAAATTAAAAATTTAAATAAAAGCTAATTCAAAATATTAATATAATATAATATAAATATAATGGTGTAAAATATAATAATATGTCACTGATACTAAAATAACATTGTTTAGTAGCATTTACAGTAATAGATTGAAATTTAAATAGTTGATGGTTATAATTACTGAGAAGTTGTGTTGTGTTCACATGGTGGCACTGTTTCATTTCTGATTTTCTGAGTTCATTAGTTGAGTGTGTGATGAAAACAGTGCTTCTGGTTCACTGTGATTTTAATATGGTATTGCTGGCAGAAGTGCAGCTGGAGTCGGTCTGTTTGAGCATCTTAATTTCATGAGTTTGAGCCTAAGAGAGATGCAATCAATCTGACTGTGCATTTGGAACAGAACCAGGCATTTAGTCAGCATTTGGAGGTCCGGCTGCAGATGCATTATCATAATGAGATGTGATTAATCACCGCAGCCTTCATTCACATGATTTGTAGTGCTTTTAATGCCACACACACAGGAAAAGTGTGTGAATTAAGATACTACTTTCCTCATAATTTCTCCAACTCTTTTCTGTGCTGTGGCCCATCAGTAGTTCAGACAGATATAGCGGGAGAGAGAGCGATGTTGTGTGTTCAGGTCAGCTAGTGAAGCACACAGTGAGTAAAACACTGAATTATACAGCTCCACACCAAACATTCATTGACTGCCTCTCATGTGTGACACTGGAGCACAAAAGCAGTCTTAAGTCGCTGGGGTATATTTGTAGCAACAGCCAGCAATACATTTTATGGGTTACTTAAATTACATACTCGGAATCAGTGTACAGGTACATTTTCATGGGTTACATGATGACATATTATTTACACAATAACAGTAATTTAATAAAAATGTTTTGATTCCGCCAATTGCTCTTTCATCTTTAACATTTTTAAAACATAGCCACCACTTTTATAGAGTCAGAAAGTCTTCCAGTTTTGAGGACATTCACTTTCAGAGATCTGTCACTAGTCAAGTGGATATAATTAAGACAGAAATTTGAGAGGTCACACAGCATTTGAGCACTGGATTTACAAAAATCATTGCAACAACTACTGATGAACACATTCATTTTTATTTGAAATATGACTCAGTTGTTATTTTACCATGTATTACTTTGGAAGACATTTGTCTTTCAAACACAACAAAGTGCACAAATGTACTAATTCACCATTTTTTTTGTCATCTGATCCTCTTTCACCTAATTTATTTTTATTTGAAGTACTTCTGAGATTTTAAAATAAATATTTTAATAATGAAGTATCACGATTGTCCGATGTTGGTTAATGGTCACATGACATGTAAGTAAACAAATACATATTTTTAAGTGATTTATTTTTGACTCATTTTAAAATTGTTTTAATTTAATATTTTTATGATTAATTAATGATTAGCTTTTTATAAAACTCATGAACAGTTCCCTCACACACCCAGTTTGGGAAACCGTGACTTAATATAATGTTTAATGCACTTGATGGAATGCAATATATTTTGGAAATAGAATATATTTTCTTACTCTTTGTATTTTTATATCAATATGGTACAAGACTATCTTATTTAAATTCATGTGAAAAGCAGTCTATATGAGTTCGGACAACAGAAATCTAAAAGTAGTCTGATTATATTACCTAAAATGTGTAACTTAATGGATTGGATGTTACTAACTTTATTTCTTGTCATGTAATTTGGAATCAGTAACTGAATTGCAATTTGTAAGCATAGGCGGAAATCGCGGGGGGGTCGGGGGGGTCCGGACCCCCCCATCTGAGGGTTGTCCCCCTCTAAAATATAATTGAAATATGTGTATTGTAAATAATATAATGATATATAGTTAAACTAATTGTGTAAGTAGTAAACCAATACAAATGCAAACGGAGCAACAACAACAAAAAAAGTTTTAAACATCTCGAGTTCTCCCTGCTTTGCCTCAAATTGCTTTGGTCCACTGCCTGCTCCCATTTTCATCTCACCTCACCACCGACATACACACAGTCTTGTACGTTAGATTAGATTAGCGCGGGTACGCATTTAGATTTTCCCGCGTTCACTATGATTTAGTCGGTTTACTTCATTTAATATAGTCAATCTAATATAACATCACAATAAGAGTGCAGTTGTTCTCCAGATATTAGCATAACAAATGTGATTTAGATTTTTATAAAAATTGAATAAACAATAAGTTAATATTAAGTGCATTTTAGGCACCATATTGCCTGTTTTAGCTCTATTTCACCAACGAAAAAAGTTGAAAACTAATCTACAGCAGTAACAGCACTAATTTTGAGAAACACAATGAGGAGGTGTTTCCTTACTGAATGAATCCACTTTTTGAACAAATCAGTCATTGACGTAATAAATAATTATTTTTTGTTTTTTCCCCTCTTTCACGTCTATACGGATCTCACTATACAGTTGTGTGAGGATGTATGTCTAAGAGTGTGTATGCCTTCATTTTGCTAGGCATGGCAAATGTTTTTATATATGCATGTTTTAATTATAACTGTGAAGCAACAACATTGCTATTAAATGTGCTATACAAATAAATAAAAGTTGAAGTTAAGTTCAAATTCCATTGTATTTTGGTGGCTTGATTTTGTAAACAACTTCAAAAACATTGCAAAAAAAAAAAATGTTTTGCAGAATGTTTTGGTCAATTTAGTCAGCTTTTTCATTGAACCAGAAAGAAACTTTGAGAAGAAGGATAATGGAACGTTCTCCATGCAATAGTAAGACTTTCCTCTCTGTACACAAGTACAATCTTGCCTGTTTTATTGGTGTCCCCTTCAAAACTTGCTCGTGAGAAATGTTATGTTTATTGTCCCCCCCAACATTTAGATGAGATTTTCGCCCCTGTTTGTAAAGTAATCTACCCAGCTTTGTATATAAATATACATAGAAAGACGATCTCTGTAGCAGCGTTGTCATAAAAAAAAAATCAACCTTAACTGATGAAAGATAGTACGATAAAGATATCGCTTTCCTCAGTTTACATTCAAACTCATGTTTTATTGTGAAAATGAGACTGAGCTGAAGAATGAATGCTGTATCAGATGCATATAATCAAACTCTCAGTCCATCTCTCTCTCATCATACTCTATATAATAAAGAGGGCTTTTAAAACAGTAATACAATAAGCTTTCAATGAAGTAACTCAACATTCCTTTGTTATTAAAATTCTAAAATGACGTTCTCGAATTAGTAACAGATCTTGAGATTTGAGATTTGAATCAGTGGTGGAAGGAAGTAGGATGTTTTTTATCTTATGTATTTACACTTGTGTCGTCAAACTGTTGTATAAACGCAATATCACACTTGTAGCCATGAGATACTGCTGTATATTGGCACACTGTGATTATCCATGTTATCATTAAAGCAGTGACTTCATTCAAGAATTCCTAACGTTAATGTTTAATCATTTTTCCTGCAGAAAACTCTCTGTTGCGGACGGAGGACATCTGGATGCTGGATGCAGATGAATCTGTTACCCAGAAGGCATTGCGTCGTCTCAGCAGACCGGATCACCTGGACTTCCTGAGAATCACACCACCAGAGGATGACATCATCGGAGACACTCCGTATAATCCCAAACTCGGAATAACAGTGAGTCAGCCAGCTCTGTGATGAACATATAATAGTGTTTATTCTTGATGATTATTCAGTTAGAAGCTAAAGAGTTTAAAAAATAAAAAGGTAATTGCAATCCCACAATTCAGAATTTTTCTCTGAATTCTGGCTTTATGTCTCATAATTGTAGTTTATATCTCATAATTCTGACTCTTTTTCTGAATTCTGGCTTTATGTCTCATAATTGTAGTTTATATCTCATAATTCTGACTTTTTCTGAATTCTGGCTTTATGTCTCATAATTGTACAGTAGTTTATATCTCATAATTCTGACTTTTTCTGAATTCTGGCTTTATGTCTCATAATTGTAGTTTATATCTCATAATTCTGACTCTTTTTCTGAATTCTGGCTTTATGTCTCATAATTGTAGTTTATATCTCATAATTCTGACTCTTTTTCTGAATTCTGGCTTTATGTCTCATAATTGTAGTTTATATCTCATAATTCTGACTTTTTCTGAATTCTGGCTTTATGTCTCATAATTGTACAGTAGTTTATATCTCATAATTCTGACACTTTTTCTGAATTCTGGCTTTATGTCTCATAATTGTAGTTTATATCTCATAATTCTGACTTTTTCTGAATTCTGGCTTTATGTCTCATAAATGTAGTTTATATCTCATAATTCTGACTCTTTTTTTGAATTCTGGCTTTATGTCTCATAATTGTAGTTTATATCTCATAATTCTGACTTTTTCTGAATTCTGGCTTTATGTCTCATAAATGTAGTTTATATCTCATAATTCTGACTCTTTTTTTGAATTCTGGCTTTATGTCTCATAATTGTAGTTTATATCTCATAATTCTGACACTTTTTCTGAATTCTGGCTTTATGTCTCATAATTGTAGTTTATATCTCATAATTCTGACTCTTTTTCTGAATTCTGGCTTTATGTCTCATAATTGTACAGTAGTTTATATCTCATAATTCTGACACTTTTTCTGAATTCTGGCTTTATGTCTCATAATTGTAGTTTATATCTCATAATTCTGACTCTTTTTCTGAATTCTGGCTTTATGTCTCATAATTGTACAGTAGTTTATATCTCATAATTCTGACACTTTTTCTGAATTCTGGCTTTATGTCTCATAATTGTAGTTTATATCTCATAATTCTGACTTTTTCTGAATTCTGGCTTTATGTCTCATAATTGTACAGTAGTTTATATCTCATAATTCTGACTTTTTCTGAATTCTGGCTTTATGTCTCATAAATGTAGTTTATATCTCATAATTCTGACACTTTTTCTGAACTCTGGCTTTATGTCTCATAATTGTAGTTTATATCTCATAATTCTGACTCTTTTTCTGAATTCTGGCTTTATGTCTCATAATTGTAGTTTATATCTCATAATTCTTACTCTTTTTCTGAATTCTGGCTTTATGTCTCATAATTGTAGTTTATATCTCATAATTCTGACTTTTTCTGAATTCTGGCTTTATGTCTCATAAATGTAGTTTATATCTCATAATTCTGACTCTTTTTCTGAATTCTGGCTTTATGTCTCATAATTGTAGTTTATATCTCATAATTCTGACTCTTTTTCTGAATTCTGGCTTTATGTCTCATAATTGTAGTTTATATCTCATAATTCTGACTCTTTTTCTGAATTCTGGCTTTATGTCTCATAAATGTAGTTTATATCTCATAATTCTGACTCTTTTTCTGAATTCTGGCTTTATGTCTCATAATTGTAGTTTATATCTCATAATTCTGACTTTTTCTGAATTCTGGCTTTATGTCTCATAATTGTAGTTTATATCTCATAATTCTGACTCTTTTTCTGAATTCTGGCTTTATGTCTCATAATTGTAGTTTATATCTCATAATTCTGACTCTTTTTCTGAATTCTGGCTTTATGTCTCATAATTGTAGTTTATATATCATAATTCTGACTTTTTCTGAATTCTGGATGATTTAAGAATGATTGTTTTTGTAGAACATCTGTTGTTCTTATTTAGTTTTTGTCAGGTTTTGTTGCTGATCTGTGGACATTCTGAGAATTTTTATCTTCTAAATGATGACAAGCACAAACACATACTGAATAACTTGACAGATATAACAGTTTGCTTCAGTGTTCATGAACTCTTAGTTCCTCTGGACTTGTGGACTAAAGCTCTCACACACACACACACACACACACACACACACACACACACACACACACAGGCTTTGTTTAAGAAGTCTTTCAAGTCCAAGATTCAAGATTCAAGAACTTTATTCGTCACATACACGATTACATTGAGCAGGGTTTCCCAAAGTGGGGTTCGTGAACCCTGGTGGTTCGTCAGGGAATTGCAGGGAGTTTGTGAGTTGGTACAAAGGTAATGTGCATGGAAGTATACCGTAGTCTTAAATATTAAGATACACAGGAATGTATAAGAGGATAATGTGCACGTCAGCAAATCCAGATTTCTCAACTCAGTGAGACGCTAGAGACTCATTTGTTTTTCAGAGGTCACTTCTGACTGATTCATCAGCACAACATGTAAATAACTGTAAAAAATGCACTGAGAACCTGTGCTTATATAGTTCATATAGACTAAAATATGTTCCAAGCCACGTTTTTCTGATGTTCCCATTACATTATAAAATTGTACTTTCTGCAAGTTCCCTGAACCTTCATTGTTTTTTGGTTTTGTGAACTTTCTGCTTTGTAACTATGCAAATATTATGTTAATTTTTAACGTTACCCTCAGAACTTTTTGAAACGTCCAACTAAAATGTTTCAGGAAAAACGTTCCTTGATTGGTGAATTTGAGAACATTATTAAAGACCAAATAACTTTTAATCAACATACTATTGACATTACTAGAGGAACATTTGTTCATAACTTTAGGAGAACCCTCTGTGTAGTCTTGATTTGGTCATACAGTTTTAAATTAGTTTTAGTCTTTTAAATTAGGATTAGTCCTGTGGTCAAATGTACTTTTTAGCTATTATTATCATATTTAGTCAAACTTGTCCTGTTTTTGTTAAGTTTTAGTCGACAAAATGTCTGAGCATTTAAATCTTTTAAGCACTTTTCATTACATTTTTGTCATGTTGTATATTTCCTGATAGTAATTCCAATAATTCCAAATAGCTGTAATGTTTCTCTATTAAAACAGCAGCGGTTGAGTGCATTTGGTGTATTTATTCAGCAAACACAATCACAAATAGTCGAGATCTCGTGACAGAACACAGATCGGCTAAAGGACGCTTCCATTAAAGTTTTTATTCTTTAAAATACATTTAAGTCTCATCTTTATCGTCAACTATATTGCATGTTGATAAAGTTATTGTTTATTGACCTTATTGTCGTGTTGTCTCAGTCACTGGAAAAAAAGCTTGTCAATTAACATATTTCGTCCTACTTTCCGTTGACGGAATTTATACTATTCTGAGAACATTCCCTGTTAGCTGGGTTTACATGTGTGTGTGTGTGTGTGTGTGTGTGTGTGTGTGTGCGTATCTGTGTGTGTGTGTGTTTCACATCAGTAAGTTTCAGTGAAATTTCAGCATACTGACACACCCGTGACGCGCCTGTTATCTTCTGTTATCTGGTCTTACAGGTTAAACTAACTGCTTTTACTCCAGTAGTTTATCATTGTTGTTCTCAGTAGCATTAACAATAGACAGGAACTTTCCCTGATGTGTTGTTTATAGACTTGAGTCAGACTCTATTCATTTTAATTTTCCCAAAGACAAAAAACATTCAAAGCAAAAAAACAAACAAAAAAAAATGTATTTATTTATGTATTTTATATTTTTTATTGTCTTTTTACAACTTTACTTCACCATGAAAAGATAAAATGGTTATAATAGGTTGGGTAAGTTTATTTATTTAGATATACATAATACACAATGGCAATTCAAAATGCTTTATGTAAAAATATTTATCACAACAGACATAAGAAAATATAAATAACAATAAAAGCAAAGAATAAAAATGATTAAAATATGAAAGTTCAAGATAAAACGAAAAATATTTGTTTGTTAGTGTTTAATTTAGCTTGCTGTAAATAAAGACAGCTTGTTGTGATGTCCTTTTCTTAATTTTTATGTTTAATGTTTTGCACGTTAACACTCTGGTGTCAAGCGAAAAACTCTATTGTATTTTTTATTTTATTTTTATGGGGAGTGTTATATGGTTTTACACAAACTGAGACAATAAATCACTTTAAATAAATTACACTTTTTCTAGCTGAACTGGATGTACAGTAAACACGATTTACATTGTTTCTTGTTCTTATGACTTATGCGCTGGTTCTCTTACATAAGAAGAGCTCAGAAGAGGCCCGCAGAACTAATTCAGCTGTTAAATCTGCATATGGCTGCATTGTCTGGTTTTGGTAGAAGGACTAGTTTCAGCTCTGAACCGATCTTTGCCACATGTTGCAGTTGTTTCATTAAGACACTTTTCTTTGGGAAGAATTTCCTTTCATCCTGGAACAAACAAACAGACCGTGAACTTTTGCGGCATCTTTGCCAGATCACCGTGACGACCGGAGCGGAATGTGCTCAGAGAAACACAACTAACCAGCAGACCTGATAAAGACACGTTTAAGAGATTTTATTATATGTTTGAATGTTAAAGAAAAATTATAGAAACATGTATACTTATATTCTGATGGTATTTTTGTGTCAAGTTTTATTATTTTTAAGTATTATGTTAATGTTATAATAACATTATGCAAATAGATAAAATATATATAGATTTTTATATTTTTATTCTATATATTTTATAATATTTTTATTTATTTCTGATTGTATTCTATATGCATTCTATGCATATTATTGCATTTTATGCATTTTTAATTATTAAATAATGTTATATTAATATTCCATAAAAATTTAAAATACTTATAGATTTGTATATTTTTATACAAAAATTAAATATATATATTTTTATATATTTTAAACATATATAATTTTTATATATTTTAAATATATATATTTTTTATAGATTTTAAATATATATTTTATTATATATTTTTATTGTATTCCATATGCATTATACCACCCTCCCACACATTTTTTTTATTATTAATTAATAAATAACTATAATCAGTCTCATACCACTGGAGGTTGTACAAGGATGTTTGCAGACGGTCACTGATTTTATATTCAAGCACTGCAGGTTAGCGCTATAGCAACAGAGAGGCGTGGCCAGTGACCTCAGCAGAGCTGATTAAGCCACTGTTTTAATAATGTAGCTCCGCCCACTTCACCTGACCCTGCTGGAGATTCCAGGGAGAGAGAGAGAGAGAGACTGAATCCCAGCCTCACATTTCCAGTTCCTGCGCTTGTGTAACCGGACACTCGCAGGTGAATTTCTGCCAGGTTCACAGCATATCAGAGACCGAGGGAGTGGTTATAGAGAAAGGTAATCAGACCTGCATGACCCCTCCTCTCCAAAGACAGCGCTGAACTTTCTCCAGGAGATACTCAAGCCTTCACAGACTCCGCCGGAGCAGGAAATGCCATGCTGACACATTCCAGAAAAAAGAACGATGGAAATGTTCATGGGAAGTCGTATCCACTGGTTCTGTGAGTTTCCTTTCGCTGGACTAGTGCGACACTGAGACACTTCAGACTCTGTTTTCTTTCTCTCGTTTGAGAATCACACTGGAACTGCATGGAACGAAAGTTTTTCCAAATGTTTTAGTGGCTCACAGCTCATTAGAACTGGAGTGTGTGTGTGTGTGTGTGTGTGTGAGAGAGAGAGAAGCCTGGGGATTTCCATGCACAAAAACCTTTTGTTTTCTCCAGTCTATGAAACTAGAGTGCATGCAGGTTGAAGTAAAACCACAACAAATATGCAGCTATTGGATTACACTTCATAGGATTCAATGCAAACAGGATTATGGATCCAGACCACACTAGGAGCTCTTCAAGGTTCCTCGAGTCAGATCAGATGCCGGCTGTGTTGACATCATTCCGAACATTGCCTGAGCAAGATGCTAATGGTCATATTGGAGCAGTAGATCGTTTGAGCCTGAAATCTGGAGGTGGTTTGGAGGACAATGTGGAGCTGGAGTCCTCTGATCCGTGTGTGGTGCAGGTGACCAGGGTGGAGACGTACATCGACGATGAGGAAGACACGACAAGCGTTCAGGAAAGGTCAGGTGACGAGGTCGCCTAAGAGGAACCACCACACTGCAAAAAAATACTTTTTTCCTTGTTTTCCAGTAAAAAAAAAAATCAAGATTCTTAAATCGAGATACGTTAGCTTGAAGCAAAATGACAGCTTTATTTCTATAGGGCTTTATAGAGTACAGATTGCATCGAAGTAGCAGCACAGAAATAGCAAAATAAGTTATGGAAACTCAACTTTGAAAACTTAAATAAGGGTGCGTTTACATGACAGCAGTGTAATAAAAACAGGACATTTTTTCTTTGCGTTTTTCGCATACAGATAATAATACATTCCACATTTGCATGGATCCGGAAAAAAAAAACTCAAAAACTGTATTACTGATGCCAGGCCAGTAGATGGCGATGTCACTTGGTAAAGAAACATGTGAAGAAACACACACATGCTGGACGTCACTGTTTCCACTTTTTTGTAATCTACATGAAGACGATAGTAGTAAAAATGTTTAATGTTTTCAAATGTTTTCAGTCGTGTAAACACCCCCTATGATGATAATTCTTCTTTCCTGAAAAAAAGTACCAAAATTAAGTGAGTTTTTGCTAAAAACAAGAAAAATATCTTAATAAACATAAACTAAACCCTTGTGCTGTGCTGAAAATATGGTCTTCCTGGTTCAAAATGGCTTTTTAAAAGTTGGTTGTAAATCTTTCTTTATGCTGTATTCAGTGTGTCTTCTGGTTAGCACATGTTTTGTGCTTCTTTTTGGTTCTGGATGATCAAACGGTTCATTGATATGAGCTCATGCACACCTCAGTTTGTGCCTACGATCAATCAGTTCCTGGAGGAAGTCCCAAACCTGTGCTTATTGAAAGAATATATATTGAATCAAAGATTTGGAGATAATATAGCATAACGAAAAATGAAAAACATAAAACAATGTTACTAGCATGATTAATAAGTAACTAGCATGTTATTAACATTATTAGCAAGTGACTACCCTGTTGTTTGCATGATAAGCAAGTAACTAGCATGTTGCTAGCATGATTATCAAATAACTAGCATGTTTCTAGCATCTTTTGTGAATGACAAGCATGTTTCTAGCATGATTAGCATGTTACTAGCATGTCGCTAGTATGTTTCTAGACTGATTAGCATGTTACTAGCATGATGCTAACATGATTACTTAGTTACTAACATTTTGCTAGCATGTTTCTAGAATGATTAACATGCTTGCATGATTAGCTAGTAACTATCATGCAGCTAGCGTGATTAGCAAGTTACTAACAAGTGACAAGTGGCAAGTTACTAGCACGTCGCTAAAATGTTTTTAGCATTATTAGCAAATTACTAGCATGTCGCTAGCATGTTTCAAGCATAATAAGCAAGTTACTAGCATGTCGCTAACATGTTTCTAGCATGATTAGCAAGTAACTAGCATGTCTGAAAAAATAATAATAAAACAAGTGGAAGTTAGTGGAAGTACGTTTTAGTGCAATACTTTAACGTTAACTTGCATTTTCAGGACAAAGGAAAATTGCACACAATAATTAGTGTTAAATCAAAGTGGAAACAAGATTAATTCTATTATATACTGTATTATTAATAAATTATTGTTTGCATACTATTTATTATTTATAGATCCTTATTTGCAGACTATTGAGGATTATCATACCGCTCTGGACAGTTTTTTCTTGTTTTCAGCAAAAACGTACTGTATTTGGATGCTTTTTTCCCTCAAAATAAATAAACAAATAATGTCTCTTGTATTGTACAGTATCTTGATTCAGAATCTTTAGATAATTGTTCTGGAAAACAAGGAATGTTCTTTTTGCGGTAATTGTGAGTGTAAAACGCAGCTTTAAATCTTCTTGTCGTTGACAGGGATCATGAAGGATCTGCGGACAGACTCGAGCCGTTCGCTGTCAAAGCCGAGAGTCTCGTGGAGAGATCGCTTAAAGACGCTTCGATCCTGAGCCGGACAGGTCCAAGTGCGAAACTCAACCGCTCGCTGGATTTCTCTCGTTTCTCCGACGATTCCAGAAAAGAAGTGGCATCTCAGAGCGTTCATAAAGTAGATTCAGCCTCAGAATTACTGAACAGAAGTTTAGTTCCTCCTCTCAAACCTGATTCTGAGTCACATCACGCAGGTGAGGATGCTTCTTTGGTTTCAGGTGACTCAAACCAAGAAGGGAATTCCACATCTCCGACCGATTCCCCAAAAAGTCCAGCTTCTGTTTTAACGCCCTCGGATCTCTCTTCTCCGATAAAAGACTCCAAACAAGACAACAGACACCAGCTGCCGGCTCTGTTCAGCGGGATACGAGTGCTGAAGAAAGGAGCGCTCGGAGACGAGAGGGACACGCTTTCAGAAATCAAACAGCGAGATTCGGATCGATCGCTGCTGAGCCTCAATCAACACGTCAACAAAGCCAAACTCCAACAAACTAAAAAGAAAACCCAAGTCAGAAGTCTGTCTGAAATCACAGGTCTGTTGCAGAAGGTCCAACAGAACGAGGATAAATCCCACTCTCCGGATCCCAGCGCAGATTCGTCATTGAAACCTGTGAAGAAGGATCCTGTGGAGGCAGCGCTGGACCTGGACGCTGTCCGGAGGAAGAAGAAGAACGATAAAGATCTGCTGAGGTCCATCTTTGAGAGACAGCTGAGTAAAGCTCTGGTTGCTGACTCCAAGAGTCCTACAGAGGAGAAAGTATGTGTTACAGATGATTTATCGACAAGATCCTTCCTTAATTAAACCCTCTTCATGCTTCATTCAGGCAAATTAATTCAAAGAGTATGAATCATTCATAGCATCATACTTGCAGTAGTTATTTCTTTTTTAGATTTGTTTTCTGTTTTTATCAAATTTTAAGGGTCCACCGCTTCACACGTCAGAGAATTTACTCAAGTTTCCAAATGTATTTTTTCAAATAAATATTTTTTTTTTTAAATTTCCCTGAAAAAATATAAATATTATTTATTTATTTATTATTAGCCATTATTATTGATGTTTTTCTGTTTCATTTGATTTCAAGAGTCCAAGCAAATGTTAATAAAAATAGAAATACACTAAAAATATATAGTTTTTATCTGATTTTACATTTTCTTCCCTTTTTTTTACACATCAGTGAATTTAACTGAAATAAGTTACTGGCAATAAATAAGTTAATTAATTAATTAATAATTAAATGAAATCATAATTTTGTTTACAGGCAATGAACATTTAACATTTTGCCCCTATAAAAATAGAAATGCTACTAATTTTTTATCATTTTTATTTTTCATTTATTTATTTTTATAATGAGTATCACTGATACAGATGATTTATTAATCCACAAACAACATGATAATTTATTTAATGCACAGAAAACTTTTACTTCATGCTGTTGTTAAGATAATTAGTGAAATAAATTCTATAAAAAATTGCAAAACTTTTCTAGTACCATAGTTAAAGTATTTTATTATTATTAATGTTTATTTCAACATTTATCAGTACATTTTTAAACCAAAAGTCTTATGTGTTAATATTAGTTAGTGCATCATGAAATAAAACGAACAACCAGTAACAGTATTTTATTTAGAGCATTGCTTTAGCAGCGCAAGGTTGTGGGTTCGATTCCCAGGGAACAAATTTTATTTATAAAACAGTATTTTACTGTTGTCTATTTATTTAATGTATTTTTGTGTATTTGTGGTGAAAATCAGCACAGATGATCAGATGTTTTGCTGGAGATTCTCTCTCTTACAGTTTGACTGGAATGGAGTTTTTGATCTTCTGTCTCTGCTCAGTCTGAGGTCACGTCTCCGTCTGATGCTGAGGACCGAACCCCTGGCCGTCTGCAGGCCGTCTGGCCTCCACCGAAAGAGGACGGAGAGGAGAAGGTGGGCCTGCGCTACACTGAAGCCGGTGAGTCTTGTGTTGCTCTGCTGGGTGTCGTGATGTGGTGTTGCAGTGGTTGGTGTTTTTCTCTCTGTCAATGTTGTTGTGTGTGTTTCAGAGCACCAGGCCGCTCTCCTGCAGCTGAAGAGAGAGTTTAAAGAGGAGCTGGAGAAACTGCATGTGAGCGCTGCTTCCAAACAATCCTGCAGTACTGACAGAAAGCACTAGATGTCCTGAGAGACGGTCTGATCAAGAGCTCAGTCTGGAACCGAATCTGAGGCAGAAAGAAACAGCCTTTGACACCAATGCTACTGATGCACTATGAGCTGTTTCTCAATTCCAGGGTTATTATAGATAAATATAACCTCAAGAAACTTGAAATAAAATCAACTTTAACTGAAATAAACATGTATCAAGAAAATGTAAAGTTATTTTATTTCAGCTAAAACCATAAAAAACTTGAAATAAAATCAAATGTGTATGTAAAAATAAATAAATATTAAAATTTTAACAAGTTAAAATGAAAACAGAAAATATGAGAAAAAAAAATCTTTCATCTTTTATATTTAATCTAATTTATTAAAATAACTCAAACTAGAGTAAAACTTTATCAAAACTACATAGACTTATTTTTTAAAAAATTAACAAAAGTTACAATGAAAAAAAAAAAAAATTAAAAATACATTCAAAATAGTAAAAAAAATATATAACACTATTTTTATAATACTAAATTAACACAATAGATTGAGTAGATATTTAGTATCATTAATATTCTATTACAGTTTTTATTAAAATTTTGAATGGTTTGTTTTTTATATTTTCTGCTTTTGTTTTAATTGTAGTCAAAGTTTAATTAATTTTGTTGTTTTCATTAGTTCAGATTTTTTTTTATAATTTTGTCAGAAGGTTTTAGTAATTTTGTGGCTTGTTTGTGTCATTTTTATTCGATTTTTTTTGTTCAATATGTTTGTTTTTGTTAAGTTTTAATATTATTTAAAGTTTTAGTATTGTTGTTGGGTGCTTTTTGTTCATTTTAAAAAACGTCTATATATACTACTTTAATTTTTTTTTTTAGTTAATACTTTAGTAATTTTGATGTTGCTTTTGTTATTTTTATTAGATTTAGTTTTTTTTTAATATGTGTATGGTTTGTATACATTTTATTATTTATTATTAATATGTCATTATTATATTAATTATTGTTTAAACTGAGTTAAACCAAAATTATAAATGTTTCCTTGGTAACTAGCTAAAATAAAACAAAAGTTATTTATTTTAGTTTAATTTGAATTAACGATGATAACCCTGCTGTGTTATGCAATGTTTTTATTGTCCATTGCAAACTAATAGTAGCTATTTGTTGTTCGTGTGCGTGTGACTCCAGGCAGATTTCGAGCTGCAGATCTTCCAGGTTCGAGGCGAGCATGCGCAGGTCGTGTCTCGTCTGGAGTCTCTCATCAGCAGGATGCAGAGGGAGCAGGTGTATAATACTGTACTGGAGCGGGGCGAGCTGCAGGACATCTGCATCTCCACCCAAGACCTCCAGCCACCCAAAAGCTTCCGGAACGTGTGCATCCAGACGGACCGCGAGACCTTCATCAAGACCCCTGAGAGCGACGGGGCCAGACCAACGCTGGGCTCCAGCCCGCCCAAAAAACTGGACCTGGACTCAATTAGCATGAGTTTGGGCGTGGTTCCAGGACCGCCTCCTGCCCCTCCTCCTCTACCTGGTAGCTCCGCCCCTCCTCCACCACCACCTCCTCCTCTTCCTGGTAGCTCCGCCCCTCCTCCTCCTCCACCCTTACCTGGACTTTCACATGCCCCACCCCCTCATCCGCCTCTTCCAGGAGCCCCGCCCCCTCCTCCACCCCTCCCTGGAGCTCCACCCCCTCCTGGTCTTCCAGGAGCCCCGCCCCCTCCTCCACCCCTCCCTGGAGCCCCTCCCCCTCCCGGGCTTCCAGGAGCCCCGCCACCTCCTCCACCCCTCCCTGGAGCCCCGCCCCCTCCCGGTCTTCCAGGAGCCCCGCCCCCTCCTCCACCCCTCCCTGGAGCCCCTCCCCCTCCCGGGCTTCCAGGAGCCCCGCCCCCTCCTCCGCCCATGCCGGGATGTGGCGCTCCTCCTCCACCTCCTGTTTTTGGCGGGTTTGGATTCGGACAGGCGACTGAGAAAGCTCCGCGTAAACCTGCTGTTGAGCCGGCCTGCCCCATGAAACCGCTCTACTGGAACCGCATCCAGATTCAGGACCAGAAGTAAGTGTGAAAAACCAGAAACCTTAACCTGAAAATATTCATTCTGTCATCAATTACTCGCCCTCATGTCATTCAAAACCGTGTGAGCTTCCTTCTTTCTTCTGTGGAACATAAAAGAAGATATTTAGAAAAATGTCCAGCATTATGGTTAACTATAAATGAAACTAAAATGAATTTATTTATATTTTACTTTAAATGAATTCAAATAAAATATTACAGCTGGTTCCCAAAGAAGCATTTCTCATTTTAATTTAGTTTTAGTTAATATGATTTATTAAGATAACCAAAACTAACACTGATAAATAAAACTATATAGACATAAAAAAAGGACAAAACACACAACATTACTAAAACTTTAAATAAAATTTAAATGAAAACGAAAAAAAAACAATCCAAAATATTGATAAATCTATAATCGTATATCAGTGATAGTAAAATAACATTAATGTCCACACTTCAAAAAGTGATTTTGTATTTATTTTCTGAGAAACTCATCAAATTGAAGTTTTAAGCTTGAAGCATGAAATAAATAAATCTATCTATCTATCTATCTATCTATCTATCTATCTATCTATCTATCTATCTATCTATCTATGTGCGTGTGTGTGTGTATATATATGTATATATATATATATATATATATATATACATTTATTTTATAAATGTACTTTTTATTAACTTTTATTTATTAGTTTATTTAGGTTTAGGTATTTTAAAACTTTTAGTTATTTAGTACCAAATGAAAATGATTTGCCTCGGCATTTAGCTGGAATAAAATGTTTTATGTTTTTTTTTTTTTATTATTTTGATTCAAGTAACAATTTCTTTATGGTTTCTGATAGTTTTACTTATTTTAGTACTTCAGCTTTAACTAAACGAAAATGATAAATGTTGCCTTAGCAACAGGCTGAAATAAAAATTTTGCATTTTGTTTTATTAGTTCTTATTTTTAGGATAATGTTTATTCTGTTTCAAGTAAGGTTTTTTATATAGTTTTTGTTTGTAATAATAACTCTTCTCTGAGCTGATATTAACCAGAGTTATTTTTGTATAATTGAGATTCTATTATTTTATTAATATATTTCATTTTTATTTTATGAATTTTTATTTCAGATATAGTTTTAGTTATTTTAGTACATTAAGTATAATGAAATTGAAATAGGAAATTAAATGAGGAAATCAATTTTATATTTTATTTAATTATTTAATTAAACATTT
>NC_081762.1:601453-688953 GCF_963082965.1 Carassius carassius
TTTGTTTTAATATCTCCTTAAGTGACTGTGAAATGATGAATAGATGCTGGAGCTCTATGGTCTTGGCAGGACGATGTAACTTCTAAAAGAATTGTTAAACACAAGCGACACAGATGCAGATCCATCATTTATGTGTGTGTTTACACGTTCTGAGTCAGCCTTCTGAGAAACCGGCCTCCAGGAAACACAAGAGCGACTCGAGTCGATGTCCTGACAGAGCAATACAGAGAGCGTCAGGTGTGTTGGGACGAGATCGATGGAGCTGCTGTCTCACTCCAGGCCTCCGTGAGCATTAATGATTCATTAATACAAGGCTGCAATGGTTTTTTCAGACATGAAAGTGAATTTGAATTGAACCTATATGCATATGCATATATAAAACATTTAAAATCAATTAAAATGAATTTCTTGAATATACATTACACATATAAATATATTTATTTATACATACAGATATCTAGTATGTGTAAAATATATTTATATATAAATAAATAATATCGTACCTATATAAAATAATGAAATAAATTAATTAACATTTAAGACATAAAGACATATTTTAAATTCATAAAACAAATATATAAAATAAAAAAGAAACAAAAACTGAAAGCAGAATGAAATTGAAAAGAGAAAATATAAAAATAAAATGTAATAAAAATATTAATGGAAAGCTAATAATATATGCAATTATTAATATAAATTATTAATTTAATTTATGTATCAAATATATTTTGAATTAATTAAAATTAATGAAGTTCTGTGGATAGTCTCTCTTGCTGCATTTCTGTGTGTAATATAGCTGATTATTTATTAAAATATTATTTATTTTAAAAGTATGTATTTATAAAATTTTATATTTATATATATAATTTTTATTAATGTATATTTATCAATTATTTTTATAAATAGAAATGATACATTTATTTTTAGTTCTTTATTTTACCCTCCAGGTCTGAGTCTGTTGGGAGAGGTGAGGGAATCTGTCAGCGTTTGGGAAAGTGTGTGTATGTGTGTTTTGATCTGTGCACGTATTATGGAAATGAAGTGCTTGTGTGTGTTTGTGTCAGACACATGTAGATAATACAGAAATGGTGTGTGGAAAGGCGTCTATCAGCAGCGCAGCTCTCCTGAAAACACAATCAATGTGGAATCAGCGGAGGTCACACACCGAAGCTAATTTGTGTCATGTGTTGAGAAGTATCTGCCCCCGGCGCCTTTCCTCGCTCCTGATTAACATATCAAACATGAGGGGGCGGAGCCTCTGTCATCTCTGTCTGCTCACTGGACGAGCTTTAATGACTAACAGGTGGCTTCAGGAGAACATGTGTCTGAATATCTGAGCATATAAAGACTTCCGAATAATAATAACCTTTTTTTCTGTCCTGTCTCCTGCATGTTCTGATGTGTCTCTCATCCTTTAACATTTTATTTTATTATTTGATTTAGTTTTTAATGTTTTTTTTCTGTCCTGTCTGTTGCGTGTGTCTCTCATCCTTTAACATTTTATTTTATTTTATAAATTTTTTTTTTAATTATTATAATTATTTTTCTGTCCTGGCTGTTGTATGTTTTGGTGTGTCTCTCTTCCATTAACATTTTATTTTATAATTTTTTATTTTTATTTTATTTTATTTATTTATTTTAAATATTTTTTCTGTCCTGCCTGTAGCATGTTCTGATGTGTTTATCATCTTTTAACAATTTATTTTATGTTATGTACTTTTTTAATATGTTTTCTGTCCTATCTGTTGTGTGTTCTTGTGTGTCTCTCATTCTTTAACATTTTTTTTAAAGAAATTATTTATTTTTATTTATTTAAAAAAATATGTCCTGCCTGTTGCATTTTTATTTTATTTTATTTTAAATATTTTTTTCTCTCCTGCCTGTTCTAGCATGTCTCTCTTCCTTTAACATTTTATTATTTTATTAAAAATATTTTATTTTTTATTTTATTTTTTGTCCTGCCTGTTGTATGTTCTGGTGTCTCTCATCTTTTGACATTTTATTTTATTTTATTTTATTATTATAAAAAAACATGTCTGTTGCAATTTAATTTAATTTAAATTTAATTTAAATTTAAATTTAAATTTAAATTTAAATTTAAATTTAAATTTAAATTTAAATTTAAATTTAAATTTAAATTTAAATTTTAGTTTAGTTTAGTTTAGTTTAGTTTAGTTTAGTTTAGTTTACCTTAGCTTAGCTTAGCTTAGCTTAGTTTAGTTTAGTTTAGTTTAGTTTAGTTTTATTTTATTTTATTTTATTTTATTTTATTTTATTTTATTTTATTTTATTTTATTTTATTTTATTTTATTTTATTTTATTTTATTATTTTTTGTCCTGTCTGCTGTGTCTTCTGGTGTGTCTCTCATGTCTTGACGTCTCTCTAGCTCTGTGAAGTATGTAAACATCACACGGTCAGATGAATCATTATTAATATGTAGCTTGAACAGTAATGATGATTCTTAAACAAACTGACATTTTAATTGTTTCTAGCTTTAAGTCTCTAACGCTGTGTTTATTGGCATCTATTCTGGGAAGCGCTTGACTACCGACTGTAGATCAAGGTATTCTGTGTTTAAAATTCCAGAATTCATGATCTTCACCTCATGGAACAATGTAATAATGATGTTTACTCCAGCGACTGCTCGCTGTGCTTTAAAAACCTTACGTGTTTATTAAATGCATTTAGTAGGCTTCATACTGACTCCAGTTTCCTTTCCAGAACACTGGCTCTAAAACAGAAGCAGTTCTCTCTCTCTCTCTCTCTCTCTCTCTCTTCTTCTTCTTTGGATCGATTAATCGATTGATAATTTGTTCAAATAAATGTGATCTTACTGCAATATTTAGTGCACAGCAAATAATTTAATGCACAGCTATCTGTGCATTGTCTCCTACATATTGTATATATATGTATATATATATATATATATATATATATATATATATATATATATATATATATATATATATATAAAACATTATAATTTAAGTAATTTATTTTTATTTAATACATACAATTTACATTTATAAATATATATATTTAGTTCAATAAACAAGAAAATATCTTCAAAATATTAAAAAAAAGAAAATATTACACTCACATCATTAACACATCCCTTCACACTGGTGTTTTACCCTCAACATTTAAACATGCTCGTATAACCACACTTTTTAAGAAACCAACTCTTAACCTAAATCTTCTAAAGAACTGCAGACTGGTTTCTCTTCTACCCTTCATTGCAACTCTTGAATGAGTTGTTTTCCACCAAGTCTCTGCCTTTCTCACACAGAACAACCTCCTCGACAGCAACCTGTCTGGTTTCATTTGGACATTTGACCGAGTCTTGCTCTCAGTTGTTGAAGCCAACAAGAGAGGATTACAAACCTTCAATACTTGTCTTGCAGGATCTGTCTGCTGCTATTGATACAGAGAACCACCAGTATCTCCTGTCAACAGTATTGGCAAAGGGCATCTGAAGGAACCGCACGTTTGTGGTTTGAGTCTTATCTCTCAGATAGGTCCTTCAAGGTATCTTGCTACTGGGGTGCCTCAGGGCTCAGTTCTTGGACCGCTTCTCTTCTCTGTCTACATGGCATCACTAGGCTTTCTCATTCAGAAAAATGGCTTTTCATACCACTGCTATGCTGATGACACTCAACTCTACCTCTCATTCCATCCTGATGATCCGACGGTAGCTATTCGCATCTCAGCTTGTCTAACAGACATTTCTTGCTGGATGACGGACCATAACCTTCAACTCAACCTTGCCAAGACAGAACTGCTTGTGGTTTCAACAAACCCATCACTTTATCAAAATGCAATGCTCTCTTGGCAGGTCTTCCAGCCAGTTCTATTAAACCTTTACAATTAAACCAGAACGCGGCAGAAAGATTTTTTTTTAACATGCTGAAAAGAATGCACGTCACACCTCTGTTTATCAATTTGCACTGGCTACCAATAGCTGCTCGCATAAAATTCAAGGCATACTTGAATATTTAAATTAAATGTTCCCTCCTGGTGGAATGACCTGCACAACTCAATCCGAGTCCTTAGCCATCTTCAAGAATCGGCTTTAAATACATCTCTTCCATCTTAATTTGAACCTCTAACTCTAGCACTCTCTATTCTATTTCTATTCTTTATAAAAAAAGACTTGCACTCTATTGATTTATTAACTCCTTGTTTTCTTAATTAAAAAAACAACACTGTTTGCTCTTTTTAACTAACACTTGCTTCTCTTTTATATTTGTATTCTATTTATTTGTTTTCTTTTTATTTATTATTTAATTACCAAGAGCCAAAAAAGCCTCTAACACTAGCTTGCTCTATTGCTCTATCTGTTTTCTTTGGATTAATTATTTAATTATTTGATTTGATTAATTATTGATTAACATATTTCTTTATAATATTTTTTTATTACACATTTCACATTTTTATTATTGTAATATACAATATTTATAATTTAAGGTGTTGAGTGGTGGGAGAGAGCTGAAGGAGATCACTGGCTCTGCAATGGTTGGGTTCATTAGCGTGTCTGTCTTTGTTTGAGTGTGAGAGTGTGTGTGTGTGTGTGTGTGTGTGTGCGTGTGTGTGTGCAAGTGTCTCTGCTCACATTAATAATGAACGCCCTCTTCACCTGCTGTAATGCAATACTCACATCTGAAGGCCGTTGCGCTGGTTCCCACTGAACGCCGCAGCAGCTCAACGCCGCGTTAATCCTAATGAAGAAGAGCTAGACATTAAGTTTTAGAGCGGCTCTTTAGCGTGCCAAAACTCTCGTGGCCTTTATGAGGGAATTCGGTCATTAGTAATTGTGACCATGTGTAGGTACAAATAAAAATCCTGTGAATTTATAGTTTGTTATAAAACCTCCTCTGCGCTTGTCCAGAGCTCAACGATGGACTTTTATGGAGCCACTTTCTGCTGGTTTTTCTTTGTCTCACAGTGAGCTCCTAATTGTGACAGTGTCCCATGAATGTGGTGTGATGTTTTCACTGATGGGACGTGACAAAAACACAATTCTTGAGATTTATTATGCTGGTTTACAGAAACACCGTCATTCAGTTACACTGGAGACTGGTGGGAAATTATGTGAAAGAATGAGGACCGAATGTTGAATTAAATATAATTTTGTCAGGACTTCAGTACTGATGATGTATATTAAAAATTAATGTATTTTAATGTATCAAATATTATTTTAATGTTTTTTGTGTAAAAGTTTGAGGTTAGTACGATTTTTTTTAATGTTTCTGAAAGAATTCTCTTCTGCTCAAGGCTGCATTTATTTGATAAAAAATACAGTAAAAAATAGTGAAATATTGTCTTTTAAACTATAATTTATTTCTTTGATCAAAGCTGAATTTTCAGCATCATTAAGAAACAATAAACATTTCTGATTACTATTAATGTTAAAAACAGTTGTGTTGCACAATATTTTTGTGGAAACTGTGATACATTTTATTTTCATTATTCACAGATGAATAGACAGTTCAAAAGAACAGCATTTATTTAAAATAGAAATATACTGTAACATTAAATATGTCTTTACTCTCACTTTTGATCAATTTAATGTGTCCCTGATGAATAAAAATATTTATTTCTGTCAAAAATAGAACTAAGAACTTCATTAAAACTACATGTTACCTCATGAAGCACATTATTAAGTGAGATAGAGTGATATGTTGTTGTTCTTTTGTTTTTTGTTTGTTTTTGGGGGGGGGGGGTGATACAGATACCGATATTAGGGAGTAAAATAAGACAGATACCGATATATCGGCTGATATTCTTTATATGTAGGCCATATTAAGGTACAGCATTGTCAAAAGTTTGAATACACTTCCTATTCATGAGTCCAAACTTTTGACTGGTACTGCATATAGAATACAGTATATAGCCTACGTAAACAGAATATATATATATATATATACTGCCAAACCAATGGGCAGGTTTATGCAGGAAGCAAAGCTATTCCAAAATGTAAAAATCTAAAATGAATAAATAATAATAAAGAATAATATATTTTCACAAATTCTGTTACTACTTTTTGCAGTTAAATATTCACAGACACAGTATGTACTGACCTGTTTTTTTATTTATTCATCAAAAATGTATGACTGGATTCCTTGATTCCTTCAATGTTTTCTGCATCGTGCAAATCACAGGGGCCTACCAATGAAGCAAATGATGGAAGCTCATAGTGAAAGTGAAAGACGGGGTCATTGTTGTTTATTTACTTAGCATAGAGTCTCTCCAACTAGGTGACAACATAGTGTTAAATCCCCATTCAACAGACTCAAGCCACCATGAAAACAATGGAGCATGCTCTGTTGGGACAGACTAAGTAATTACACCAGTCAGAAGCATTTAATCGTTATATGTTCTGTAAAAAAAAAAAAAAAAAAATCGGTGGCATATTCGCTGATACCGATATATATCTGCGACAAGCTCATATCGGCCGATGATATCGGGAAAACGATATATCGGTCGGGCTCTAATTACTTTACAGTGTACTAATAATCATTATTGGTATTTTGATGTGTTGATGTGTTTAATTGTGAGCTTCTTCTTGTAGCTCATCAAGCTGCTGGATGGGAAACGCTCTCAGGCCGTGGGAATATTAATATCCAGCCTCCATCTGGAGATGAAGGACATTCAGCATGGTGAGATCAGCATTTCAAACACCTTCACATCCCCTGTAATATATATATATATTTATTTTTTTGCAATATTTATGCAATTTCTATTTATTTTTTGACCGCAAAGGTACTTAATGTTCCTTTTTTTTTCGCGAGTATCTCACCTCGTTAAACCTTTTGATGTCACTGAAATAATGGCACCCCCCTTAGTCCAAAATATCTATGAAACGATGTGGATTTTTAAAATAAATGAGTCTTTCGTTGGTTTTCTACTACATATTTCAGTAAGAGACATCATTTAAGTTATATGTCTCTTTAACATTTCCCAAACATGTTTATGATTTATTTGTGTGTTCACAAAGCTAACGCGACAAAAGTCATCATTTCGATGAAGCTATGATTTTTTAAATTTCAAAATGTCAAATTTTCTGGTCAATATTTAAGTTTGCAAATCAAAGACAAAAAACACTTGATTTAAAAGGAGCAATTTGCCAAATATGTATTCTTGTGGTAAACGGACGGATGCTGTTTGTTTCAGCTGTTCTGACGGTGGATCATTCTGTGGTGGATCTGGAGACCATCGAAGCTTTATATGAGAACGTGAGTCGCCGGATTAAACCTGATTCTTATTCTCCTTCTGTCACCTAATGTAATGAAAATGTAATGAAAATCCGCTTTTCAATATTACATGTAATATTGCACAAAGTGAGTGATTTGATGCGAGGTCGGCTCTTGGTTGCATGTGATTTGACGTTATAAAATTAAAATTAAATTAAATTTATGCATTTAGCAGACGCTTTTATCCAAAGCGACTTACACTGCATTCAGGCTATCAATTTTTACCTATCATGTGTTCCCGGGGAATCGAACCCCCAACCTTGCGCTTGATAGCGCAATGCTCTACCAGTTGAGCTACAGAAACACTAATTATAAATGTAACGTTATAATTGGACAGAGGCTGTGTTTTATGCTCCTGAAACGACTCGTGTGACTTCGAATGGTTTTGTTGTGAATGTTGACAGAGAGCTCAGCCTGATGAACTGGAGAAGATCAGAAAACACTACGAGACGTCTAAAGAAGACGAGGTGAAGCTCCTGGATAAACCTGAACAGTACGTCATTCAGCCGCTCTCATCATTCGCTCACAATAAATGCACTCATTTTACAACACAGTCCTGCGAAAATGTCTAATATTACTTCATATGATGATGCTGAGTTAAAAAAAATATCAATCAAAACTTTCCATGATGTAGTTTTTTCTCAAAAGAAGAATTAAGAGAACATGCAAGACTCCCAAAAGCAAAAATGCTTCAAAATGTGTCATATTTTGTTTGGAATCAGCAGCTCAAAATGAGACAGAAACAAGTGTTTGATGCAGAAATCATGTCATCTACAACTAGTCATAGACAGTTAAACACGGGTTAAACTCTGTCTGTGTCGTTCTGGCTCATGAAATAATTTGGACTTCAAACCCATCAGCTCATAAAAACAAATGTTTTGACACAAGATTTTAAAATTATATGTGTTAATATACGATTTAAGAGTCTCATGAAGCTGACAAACCTGGTAACTTTCACACAATATGCACAGATTTATCATAAGATTTACTTCAAAGCAATTTTCACTCAGAAATCGCTAATAGATTTCACAAATAATCATAAAGAAACAGAAAGTAGATTTAGATTACGGAAAACTTAACTAATATTTTCTTGCAAAAAGAGCTATTATAGTTAACAAAAATTTAAACTGTAAAACATAAATCATTTTAACTATAAATAAATAAATACATGTTAAATGAAATAAATTAAAATATATAAAAAACTTTAAAACTTATTTTATTTCAGCTAGCAACATTTCTAATTTGAATTTAGTTTAATGTACTAAAATAACAAATTAAAACTGAAATAAAATAAAAAAAATACATATATATGAACCAATAAAAATGACAAAAGAATAGCAAATTGACTAGAACTTTATCTAAAATTATCGTGAAAACAGAAAATATAACAAAATTAAAATTAAATTTAAAAAAAATTAAAGTATGAACTACTATTGTTTCAACTATTGTTGTCATGAAACTATATTAGTTTATTAATGGTACTAAAATGCTGGTTGCAAATTATACTTCAATAATCTTTGTTTTGTTCTTTGCTTAACTTGTAAAAATGTTTTTGCAGAGTATCAGACATCAGACATTCATCTGCATACTTTACAACACTAAATAAACACATTTTTATAATAATAAATGCATTGCACTGTGTGTTTGCTGCACAAATATCTGAAGTGTTCCTGTAAAACCACCAGCACTTTCTTCAGAATCAGCCAGCTGTGCATGACCTTTGACCCTCACTGTAGCGAGTCCATCCGCATGCAATCCTCTGTAACATACGTCTCAATCACACTTGTGCACTTGCTTGCGTCCAGAATGGTGTGTTTGTGTGAGGCATTGATCTCATTGGTGTCTTCCTGCGTAGATTCCTGTACGAACTCTCGCAGATTCCCGACTTCGCCCGCCGCGTACACTGCATCATATTCCAGTCTGTGTTTGTGGACTCCATATCATCCGTCCATCAGAAACTGCAGATCATCTCTGCTGTGAGCAAGGTACAATAGAGTCCAGAGAGCCAAAACTGCCTGCTTTCTTCTTTTGTAATTGTGTAAAGTATTTGAGTAAATGTAATTAATTACGGTACTTGAGTATTTTTTTGGATACTCTGTAATTTTACTGAGTATCAACGATATTGCTCTCTACATTTTTGAATAAGCATTTGTACTCTTCACTCCAGTACATTTGTACCCATTACATTTTGCATGGCATTTAGCTTCCTCTGCAGCAGTTTATTCTGTGATATCGCCAACTACAGGACACTGAAAGAAATAGATCTTCACCCAAACTTGTCAACAAGTCTACTTTGCGTGAATGCGAGTATGGCTGGGCGATATGCATGCTCTCCTCACAATCAATTCTTCCTTGTTTTTCACTGGCATGCGCGTTTTCATAACCTTCAAATTTAGTAAATATATATATATATATATAAAATGATGCATCTACAAGAAGCGGCAACAAACATAATTTTTAACATCAACTTGACACATTATTTCATTGAATATTTGTTTTTATTTCAAGATTAAAATTGTTAACAAAATAAAAATTATGAAATCAGAAATAAAACTAATATTTGTATTTGTAAAAAACTAAACATTTATATAAAAACACTATGAAAAGAATATTTGATTTTGTAAAAAAAAAAACATATATAAAAAAATAATATTTAAAGTAAAAAAAAACATTTATATTAAAATAAAAAATATTAATACAAATAATATTTGTGTTTGTAAAAAAACATTTATATTAAAATAAAAAATATTAATACAAATAATATTTGTGTTTGTAAAAAAACATTTATATTAAAATAAAAAATATTAATACAAATAATATTTGTGTTTGTAAAAAACATTTATATTAAAATAAAAAATATTAATAAAAATAATATTTGTAAAAAACATTTATATTAAAATAAAAGTATTCATAAAAATTACATTTGTATTAGTAAAAAACCTGTATATTTAAATAAAAATATTAATATAAATTATATTTGTATTTATAAAAAACATTTATATTAAAATAAAAATATTCATAAAATAATATTTGTAAAAAACCCTTATATTAAAACAAAACATATTAATAAAATAATATTTGTATTTGTAAAAAAAACATTTATATTAAAATAAAAAGTATTAATAAAAATGTATATTTGTATCTGTAAAAAACATTTATATTAAAATTAAACAATAGTCATAAAATAAATTTGTATTTGAAACTAAAATGTATATTAAAATAAAATAAATCATAAAAATAATATTTGTATTTGTAAAAAACATTTATTAAAATACAAAAATCATAAAAATAATATTTGTAGTTGTAAAAAACATTAAAAAAAGATTTCTGACATGATATCTGTGACATAATGCAGTACAGTGTTTGATGGCCATTTCACTCTGCAGTATGCAGCACGCTGGTGTTATATTCTGAAGTATGTACATGTCTTTTCAGGCTTTTCTTGATAATGACAGTGTGAAGGACGTGATCGGCCTCATCTTGGCTTTTGGAAACTACATGAACGGTGGAAACCGGACCAGAGGACAGGCGGATGGATTCGGACTGGAGATTCTGCCTAAACTAAAAGATGTCAAGAGCAGGGTATGAAAATACCCCTCTTAAACCATAATCCTGCACTGAATATGTGTTGAAGAGTTGACTGGGTGTGACTGGGTCAACTCAACATCTGCCAATGGCCTTCTTTCCCATCAGGACAATCGTATGAGTCTGGTGGATTATGTAGTTTCGTACTACCTGCGAAACATGGACAAGGTACTCTTTCCTTTTAATTTTCTCTTTTATTGTATTTTATTATATATTATTTTATTGAATGTTTTTTAACCGTGCAGGTGCTCTCTGTTAAGGCAATTGTGACTTTTTCTGACAATTCTTAAAAATAAAAACAGAACTGCAAGATATAAACATGCAATTCTGAGAAATAACGTGAGAATTATGAGATTATAAACTTGAAATTCAATATTGCAATAGTAGCATTAGTGTAATGCAATAATAGAGCACAACCATCAAAGACAGCTCAAGTTTATTCAGGAATATAGAAGAGGAAACACTACAAAAAATGTATTTCTCACTCCTCATTTTTGTCTAGTTTTTCAATGCAAAAGTCTAAATATTATTAAATCAAGAAACATTTATCAGAGATGCAAAATAACTTATGATAAAAAGACCAAAAAATTATTAAAATGAAGTGAGTTTTTGCTTTAAAAATAACAAATATCAGTCCATAACAATATTTGTTGCTGTTTTAAGCTTAAACAAGACACATATCTTCGTATCTGCAATTGGAAAATTTAACTGGAAAACAAGACAGCACTATTATTGTTAAAAGTGTAATAAATTATTAGCTTGTTAACTTTTATGAATTTAATTTACTTATTACTTATTTACTTATTGAATTTTTAAAGTTGAATTAAACCATAAAAAACATAAAATATGCAAACATTATAAAAAAAATAAAAACACAGAATTGGGGGGAGGGGTTTACTTAAAACATTTACTTAATTATTAAATTGTTAAAAAAAAAAACAATTTGTGTGTGTGTTTTAGCTTTATTTTTTTTAGTTTTAACTTTTTAATTATTAAAATTGAATTAAACCATTTCAATTGATTCAAGAAAAAAATAACACTGAATTTGTGAAAAATAAAAAAGATTTTATAGGGCCCTAATATTGAGATCTCAGACTTATAAAATCTAGTGAATTACTAAATTGTAAAAAAAAAAAAAAAAAAAACCCAATAAATTATATACTTTTTGATCGTTAAAACAAATAACAGAATTTTTTTTAAAAGGGCTTTACATTTATTTACAAAATTTGGTAATTCAGTTGATTCTTCCTCCTTTATGATTGGGAAAATTGGAAAAGCAGACAGATTCTCTTTTTTCTGACGGATGTGTTGTTGTGGTTTCAGAACGCAGGAACAGAGAAGAGCGTTTTCCCGCTTCCCGAACCTCAGGATCTCTTCCACGCCGCTCAGGTCAAGTTTGAAGATCTCGCAAAAGACCTTCGCAAGTTAAAGAAGGAGCTGACAGGTATGAATCTCATATGATGTCGTGCCTATTTAATCCTGAAGATGGACAGAACGACAGCGTCTCACAATGGAAAAGGGACAGCAGCTGTTCGTATTTATTATAATTTGTTTTTTATACAATGACCGTAAAAATGAGAATAACGTTAATAGTGAGCTTCATCCCAGTGAGTCTTTTGAATCTATTTACTTAACAGATTGATTCACAGATTGGTTCAGTGACTCTCGACAGGTTACTTTGTCAATATGTGGTGCAAAGTGAGTCAGTGAATCATTCATTCAAATGATTCATTAAAAAAAAAATACAGATTCATCTGGAACAAGATCCCAGTGACTCTTCTGAATCTGTTCACTAAACAGAGTTGTTCAGATTGATTCACAAATTGGTCCAGTGACTCTTCTCAGGTTACTTTATCAATTTGTGGTGCAAAGTGAGTCAGTGAATCATTCACCTTTACAAATGTTTTAGACCCTCAAAATACACATCAAAATACACAAAAATTATTTTTAAGAGATATAACCTTTTAGAAAAAATGTTACATGCTTTGTGCTCGGGTCATTTTGACCCGGGTATGTACAGTATGGAGTATCATTAGTGTCAAAATTACATTTTGTAAAATTATGAAGTTATATTAGTGTCAAAAACTCGGCTTTTTTCCATGTCTCACACACTTTTGGACTGAATTGTGATGATGAACATGAATCTTGATGAACCATTGCAGCATGAAAAACTGATCACTTTTTTCATCTGAAAGTGAAAGTTTATTCAAGTTAAATTAATTATTTTAGTTTGAAATCTTTTCAAAGTAATATTTATGATGTTTTGATTTTGTTCTGTTAGAAATAAATATTCAGGTTTCATAAATGTGGACTGTTTTTGAGCAATCATGAGTTATAAGCTCAAAGGAATTTAATTAAATATATTAATTCCACTGGAGTTAATACTGATAATTCTCAGATTATATGGCCTTAAAAATTGCATACTACGATATATTTAAATCAAATACTATTATCTGTATATATATATATATATATATATATATATATATATATATATATATATATATATACATATATATACCCCCAATACAGTAAAACTGCACATTTTATTGTGGCCCGCCTAAGGCACACCTGTGCAATAATCATGCTGTCTAATCAGCATCCGAAGAAGTGCTCACTAACACAGATTTAGACAGATTTGTAAACAATATTTGAGTGAAATAGGCCTTTTGTGTACATAGAAAAAGTCTTAGATCTTTGAGAAAAAACAAAAGTGCTGCATTTACAATTTTGTTCAGTGTGTGTATATATATATATATATATATATATTAGGGGTGTAACGGTACGTGTATTCGCACCGGACCGTTTCGGTACAGGGATTTCGGTACGGTGCACGTGTGTACCGAATGACGGAATGCAATATTTTGTGTGCGGAACATAAGTACATTTTCGTGTTTCCAAACGAACATATTAAGTGGTGAAGGTCTCCGCGTTCAGCGCAAATCCCGCCCTGCAGCTGATTCTGGCCGGCGACACACTGGATGCTGCGTGGCATGTCCGTTTTTAATTCGGCTCCCATGTTAACAGGTTAGAGCTTGCAGACTGGAAAACGCATGCATGCTAGAAATAGAACCGACGCCTATTTTTCACGCGACACGCAAACGTGTTGGAAGCGTTTCCAGGCAAAATATAATAGGAAAATATGTTTATATGTCATTTTGTACACAAATACATATTAATTCATGACACTTTGATGTTTGAAAGTCTATAGGTTGACATAAATTCAGATATAAATGTAATTTAAAAAATAAATTAATAATTATCGATTTTCAAATATTGCACCTATCAAACATAGTCTATTTTGCCGTCAATACTGTTGACGGAGTCCTTTATCAGTAGGCTTTATATTTATGCTCAACATGAAGTATAGATATTGTTGTCATGAAGACAAGAGCCTGGTCTGTCAGCGGTCTCCCTCTATGTCACCCACAGCAGCAGCATTCTGGGATTGGTAATGCTGCACTGTAATCATAGTTATTTATTTATTCTTATATATATATATATATATATATATATATATATATATATATATATTTTTTTTTTTTTTTTTTTTTTTTTTTTTCATTATATTTTATTATATGATATTGGTTTGAGACTGAGAGTATTTTATTTAGTGGAGAACTTTGCAGCAGTATGTTATTTCTTATTCTATTTTTATTTTATATATATTTTATTAAAAAGTATTTAAAAAAAAGTGTATAGCAATAAACAACCTGCAGTTTAATCTGTGCATTTCTTTCCCTTACTGTACCGAAAATGAACCGAACTGTGACTTTAAAACCGAGGTACGTACCGAACCGTGATTTTTGCGTACCGGTACACCCCTAATATATATATATATATATATATATATATATATATATATATATATATATATATATATATACATTGCATCAGTTTTTGATGTGGCTCATATGTAATTTAAAATTTCAAAGAATTTCTTAGATTATTAATTTAAAAAAGTTAAACATTTTAAACATTTCCTTCGCAAGGAAAAGCAGTAGGAATGAGCAAACAGATGTTTGTGACACTGTCAATTAAAATGCATTTAAAAGCTATTTATTTTCATTTAACACTGGAAAAGTCATTTTTACCGTAGCCTGTACTCCGGGCTGCCACAGGGGTCAAAGGTCATGCCTCCCCCAGCCCCTGGTGTCTGCAATTATTTAAATCAGCCAATAACATGGCATATGAGAGCAATTAGATATGCTCTCTCCTCATTCCCCTCCATTTGAGAATCGCTGTTAAAAACTCTGATCCTCAGTGACCCGGGGGAAAATACAAACCGGCTACAAAACCACTGCCGCCCCACCTAGAGCTGTCTGTCACTCATTTATTAGCAAGCAAACGCAAGACAATAAATACAGAATAAGGGCCTTCGCATTTGATCCACACCACAACAAAAAAGCCTCAAACGCGAGTCCTCGGGCACTGGCACCAGATCGCACTTACAACGGCAGCAGACAGGGATAAATATTAATGCCGTGCCTTCATAAAGAGCTGCAAGTGTTCCTAATTATTCCTGCAGTCATTTCTGTTCAGTGTGAGCGTGGAGGAGAGTCTCTCCAAGAGTTTCTGACTCAAGATTTGAGGTCTGTGCATCTGACATAGAGACAACCAAGCCTTTGAGTGAATCTGCAAAATCAAACATTTTACTGTCACCAATAAAAACTGCAGATGGCAAGGATTTCAGTTACAGGAAGTAACTTCATCAAGGAGATTTGGTGAATTTGAAAGCTCTCAAACTCTCAGATGTTTATTCATTTAAAGAGAAAGAAAAGACAACAACATTTTATTTAATTAATTTAGAGCTGTGTAAGTATAAAAATTGTAAAATATACATTTAATTTAATTTAATTTTTTGAGGAATATCACACAATTTTTCATTGTTTTTTATTATTATTATTTTCAATTTAAATTCTTTTGTGCAGCACTTTGACAAAACATTAAAGGAGTTTACATAGACATTAGGATTAATTAAATTGTTAGTTATATACATTTGATTAGTTCAGTTTTTGGTAATAAACTGTATTAAATCATTAAATCAGAATCCAGAAAAATTAAAACAGACACAGAATCTCTGGAAGAAATAATTCATAGGGTGCTTTTATTGTTAGAAGAGTAATAAATTATTCTCTTGTTAATTTTTTATGAATGTAATTGATTTATTCATTATTACAATTGAATGAAACCAATAAAATATACAAAAATAATTTAAGAAATACATTTAGAATGGGGGGGGGGTGATTTTTACTTAAAACATTAACTTAATTATTTATTTTTTTATTTGTTTTTTACTTTTAGATGATTCAAATTTAAATAAACCATTTCAATTAATTCCAGTAAAAATAAGAAATAACACTGAATTTGTGAAAAATAAAACAGATTTAAAATGGCCCTAATATCTCTTCACTGAGATCTCTGACTTATAAAATGTAGTGAATTTTGTATAAAATGTAGTGAAATTAAATTAATACTTTCAGTTTTTTCACTTTAACTTAATAATAGGTCCTTTTTGATATTTAAAACAGAAAGCAGAATTTGGGGGGTGGGGGGACAAAAAAAATAAAACAGAAAAAAATTATTTATCAAATTTGTGGATTCAGGTGATTGTATGATTAGGAAAATTGATTTAAACCATTAAGATGGATTTTTGTGGTAATAAAAAAAGAAAAAGAAAAAGGAATTTGACCAAAAATAAAAGGTCCCTAATTAGGGCCCAATTCTCTTGTATTGAGATTGAACTCTCTTTAAACTCACATGTGAGATCCTCAGCAAAAGTATCTAATTGGTAGTCATTTGAATTCAGATATTGCAGTGTAGGAGCAATAACTGATGGGTTGTTTTATTTGGACAGGAGCTGATATCAGAGACAGTAGGAGGATGTTGTGTATTTGAGGGTTAGTGTTTGCTGATCTTACACCCGTGGTGTGTGACACGGAGGGGTCACGACACTGAGTCAGTCTCTGGGGACCTTTACACGTCTGAACTCTGAGAGCAGAGCGAGTCAGAGATGCCCTGAGACACCCCGACTGCCCCTCTGCCCTCCGCGCCGCCCTCTTCAACTTTTACCAGAAATCTGATCCCCATTTCTGCTCCTTTGCTCTCGTCAGGGTTAAAAGTGTTTCATACTACAGTCTCTCTTCAGTTCAGCCTGATGCTGCTGACGGATTTACTTCAGTGTTCTTAAGTCACTTTACCTGATCTTCAGAGTATTTTGGAAAGAAGACTCTTCTGCTCACAGAGGCTGCATTTATATATACAAATATATTTCAGTTTTTAATGTATTTTTCATCAAATAAATGCCACTTTGAGCAGAAGCGACTTCTTTCAAAAACTTTTGACTGGTAGTATATTTCATGTTTAATTCAGATAAAGCCTCTTAGCTTGAATTCTAGCATTAAATACAATATTTCCTCTACGATATTGTCTCTTTTCTATATAGAGTGGACAGACTGGAGATAAAGAAACGTCTAAAAGCTGAAGTTCGGTTAATAGCGCAGACAAACTAAAGTGTCTGTGTGTCTCTGCATTAATCACAGGAACATGAACCCGTCGGATGCGGCTGTAAGTTGCTGTCTGAATCCAGACGTGGGTCAAACGCTGCTCTTTTGATTACGCCGCTGGTGTAATTGGTGTGTAATTTCCCTGGGAAGTGCGACCGCAATCCCGATAAACAAAACCTACTAACCGCTTCATGCACGAAGAGCCCCGGGAATATCCAGGCAACTTTGGGCAAAATAATAAAAACACAAAAGAGACAAAAAAAACAACAACTTCAGAGACTGAAAGTACAGCTGTTATTCGTACATTTTAATGACAAAAAGACAAACATCATCGCATGAGTAATGATTATCAAAGAATAACAGCTCTGGACTGACTGTTATTGAGCGTTTCCAGATGAAGCGCTCTCAGTCATGTCTCTACACAGACTGAAAGATCCGTGTGTGTTTGTGTGGAGTTTGCATCTCATTTAGTGTCAGTCTGCGAATGTCTTTAACTCATACTTTGAGTCTGGAGGGTTTGTTGAACAACTCTTGTGTTCTAGAAGCGCCAGCTCAGATACTGTTTGTTGAAACGGTTAAAATATCCAGTTTTTAATGCTTTAAGAGTGTCAGATGACAATTCCATCCGACAATTTTGAAATGTTATGAAATGGATCAAACCTTAATAACATGTTTTGAGAACATCAGTGTTTCCTCTCAAAATTACGAGAATCTATATGAAATATTAATTATAAGAATGTTCTGTAAACATGTTTTTTGTCCTAACATTTACATATCCTTTAATAAATGTTATGGGAATGTCTTCTGTGAGCTGTGTAAGTGGAGCATCAATGGAGGCCATATGGCACGAGTGAAGACAATAGAGGCATTCCTCGCGTCCTCCACTGCTCGCAATGATGAAAGAGCAAATTAACCAAAATCATGCTTGTACACGCATACAAACTCTGGCTCACAGGGCTTTAGACGTCATGTTTTGGAAAGTCTTTCGGGAGACAAGACATTTGTCTGGCGAGCCGGCCAGGAGTTATTTATAACGCGTACAGTGGATAATTTCCATCGGGGGCAAAGCCGAAGAATTTCAGTAGATAATCCACAATTATATACAACCTCAGAGCTCTTTCAGAGCCGTATAAATCCTCGCTGACTGGCCAAGGCTGGCGTGTCGAGATAAATCAGCTCTCGTCTCTTTATCATACATATACATATATATATATACAGCTAGTTCAGTTTAATTTCACTTAACAAAAACAACAAAATTACTTAAACTTAGTGGAACTGAAAATATTAAATAAAATCTAATTCAATTAATTAAAATAATCAAAAGTATACAAAATAACACTGACATGCAAATTAATAAAAAAAACTATATATGTAAAAAACCGATTTAATTACAAAAATTCGACAAAACTACTAAACCTTTCAAGTGAATCAACAGAAAATATGATTTAGAATATCAAACAAAGCTATTATAATATATCAGTGATATTAAAATAACACTGACAAATGTACTACTAATGCATTCATTTCTAAATGCATTTAGAAAATAGATTCTGTATACATGTGTATATATGTGTTTCTTTTCAGTTCAGTTCAGTTCATCTTATGAAAATTGATAATTGTCATAGATGCAATCCCAGGGATTTTCTGGTGAGGGTTGAGGAATTGTTTATTTTGATTTGTATTGACCAATAAAAAAACAAACAAACAAAAAACAGGTAATTAATACTTATTTATTTTTGTATAGTTAAGTAAAGATATGATGTAAAGATAAATCATATATTATTATTATTATTATTTCTTAGATTGTTATTCCTGAGAACAAATCAATTGCCTTTTTGTAAAAGTATGAGCTCTGTATGAAAACATATTATAGCTGCTGCAATGATAAACACATGTGGATATTTACTAGATTCATTAATGCTAAACATATCCATCCACATACGCCGCGTGTTCATGTTTGGAGGGCAGAGAACGTAGAGAGTTGCTGAGTGATTTCTGTGAGTTTGTGTGAATGCAGTTGTTTGGCAGCACAACAAAGACTCTGAGGAGCACAAACAACACAAACGAACAGCGGGTCAAACTCCATCCACATCTGTGCTGCTTCGTGTCATCACATGACGTTTACAGCTCAGCTGATTGGCTCAAAGACGCGAACCACGCAGTTTGTCGCTGAGATGATGAGACAGAAAACAAACTTGCCGTCATCATAATGAGCTGCATACTCTGAAATCATTAGGAAACTCATAAACGAGTTCTCATGTTTGACACCAGAACAACCGGTCCAGTAATCAAAAGCATTCTTGCTCTGGTTCCATTGAATTCGCTCCAAAAGCGTCTTTGATGCTCATCTGTTTGAGATGAGATTCACACACCTCTTCCTCATGTTTCTCGTTTAACTCATTTATGGATGTGCTAGAAACTTGATATGCAGGACTCACCTGCGCTTCATTAATTCACCTCCTTACTGCTTCATTCAGCAGCCCATCAATTCATAATATATCATTCCTGCAGTATGCTGTGCATTATGGGAAACACTGTATCAGGTACTCAATGCGCTTGACTTGACCTGCCATTTCTAGTATGATTACTGAAATGCATGCAACATTTTTACCAACTCTATTTTTACATCTTTAATTAAAGGAATAGTTCAGCTAAAAATGCACTGGAAATATGCACAGGTCGTCCAAGATGAGTTTGTTTCTTCATCAGATTTGTAGAAATGTAGCATTGCATCAGTGTCTCATCAATGGATGCTCTGCAGTGCATGGGTGCCATCAGAATGAGAGTCCAAACAGCTGATAAAAACATCACAATAATCCACAGCACTCCAGTCCATCAGTTAACATCTGGAGAAGACAAAAGATGAAACAAATCCAGCATTAAGATGTTTTTAACTCAAATACATAGAGTCTATAATCCATAATAACACTTCCTCCAGTAAAAAAAGTGTTCTGGTCTGAATCAGGAGAGAAATCTGCACAGATCAAGCAGCGTTTAAACAGCTCTAAACAAATATGTGAGAGACAACAGCAGATGCACTTTTTCACTGGAGGAAATGTTATTATGGATTATAGACTCTTTGTGTTTGAGTTAAAAACGTCTTATTACTAGATTTGTTTCATCTTTTGTATTCTCCAGGTGTTAACTGATGGACTGGAGTGCTGTGGATTATTGTGATGTTATTATCAGCTGTTTGGACTCTCATTCTGACGGCACCCATTCACTGCAGAGCATCCATTGATGAGACACTGATGCAGTGTCTGACGTGTGTATTTGTTCAGAGTAGTCTGTATACAGTAAATAGTATTTCTTCATGTGTTTGTCTTGCAGCGTGTGTGAAGGAGGTTGAGCAGGTGTGTGAAAACTCCTCTGAGGAACATCTACAGCCCTTCAAGGACAAGATGGAGAGCTTCGTCAGCACTGGTGAGTTACAGAAACATCACCATGCATGATGGCTTCAGCTGTCACAGAAATATAGCAACACGGCGCAACACATCCAGAATGAAACTCCTTCAGCTCTTGATGTGACTGGATTAGGATCGGGTCACTCCAGATGTGCTGCGTGAACTCAGTGCTGCTGTAAACGCTGACTGGGTTCATCGTTCATTCATTTATTATTTGTTCGTTCATTCATCCATTCATCGTTTGTTCATTCATCATTGGTTCATTCATTCATAGTTCATTAATTCGTTTTTTCTTTCATTCATCATTAGTTCGTTCATTCATTCATTCACTGTTCATTCATCATTCGTTTGTTCAATCATTCGTTTAAGAATTCATTGTTTGTTCGATCATTCGTTCGTTTGTTAATCATTCATTCATTCATTTGCATGTTCGTTCATGTATTCACTATTCATTCATCATTTGTTTTGCATTCGTTTGTTCGTTCATTTGTTCATTCATAATTCATTCGTTCATTCATTCATCATTCGTGCATGTGTGTGTTCATTTGATCATTCATTATTTCTTTCAATCATTCATTCATCGTTCGTTCATTCATCATTGGTTCATTCATTCAAAGTTCATTAATTTGTTTTTTCTTTCATTCATCATTCGTTCATTCATTCATTCAATAATTCACTGATCATTCATTCATCATTCTTTCATTCACACATTCATCATTAATTCGTGCATATGTTTGTTTGTTCATTCATAATTTGTTCATTCATTCATTCATAGTTTGTTAATTTGTTCGTTCTTTCATTCATCATTCATTTGTTCAAACATTCATCATTCGTTTGAGCATTCATTGTTTGTTTGATCATTCGTTCCTTCGTTCATAATTCATTCATTCATTCATTTGCGTCTTCGTTAATTTATTTATTATTCATTTATCATTTGTTTGTGCATTCATTTGTTTGTTCATTGTTCGTTTGTTCGCTTATATTTCTCTCCAAAATCCAAAGAAAGAATTAAGTACGAATTATCTGTGTCATAAAGAAAATTAAGCCTATAACTTGATAAAAAAGTTTGTCAAGACAAACTTTAAGTTGGCTTGAGAAAGCCTGACCAGAAAGTTTGAAAATGTGAAAAGTTAAAAAAGTTTAAAGTTTAAAAATATTTAAAAGTTTGAAAAGTTTAAGTTTTAAAAAGAAAGTGATTAACATATTGCTAGCATTACAAGCAAGTGACTACCATGTCATTAGCATGATTAACAAAGTTGTAAGCATGTTGCTAGCATGATTAGCAAGTGACTAGCATGTAGTTAGCATGATTAGCAAGGTATCTAGCATGTCACTAGCATGATTAGCAAGTGACTAGCATGTCGCCAGCATGATTAGGAAGTTACTAGCATGTTTCTAGCATGATTAGCATGTTGCTAGCATGTCGCTAGCATGTTTCTAGCATGATTAGCGTGCGACTAGCATGTTGCTAGCATGTTTCTACCATGATTAGCATGTTGCTAGCATGTTTCTGGCATGACAAACATGCAACTAGCATGTTGCTAGCATGATTTTAGCATGATTAGCATTTTTCTAGCATGTTTCTAGCATGACTAGCATGCGACTAGCATGTTGCTAACATGATTAGCATGTTGCTAGCATGATTTTAGCATGATTAGCATAATGCTAGCATGTTTCTAGCATGATTACCATGCGACTAGCATGTTACTAGCATGATTAGCATGCGACTAGCATGTTACTAGCATGATTATCATGCGACTAGCATGTGGCTATCTTGTTTATAACATGATTAGCATGTTGCTACCATGTCGATAGCATGTTTCTAGCATGACTAGCATGCGACTAGCATGATTTTAGCATGATTAGCATGTTGTTAGCATGTTGTTAGCATGTTTCTAGCATGCAACTAACATGTTGCTAGCATGATTTTAGCATTATTAGCATGTTGCTAGCATGTTTCTAGCATGATAAGCATGCGACTAGCATCGTTCTAGCATGATTAGCATGCGACTAGCATGTTGCTAGCATGTTTCTAGCATGATTAGCATGTTGCTAGCATGGTTTTAGCATGATTAGCATGTTGTTATAGATAGATAGATAGATAGATAGATAGATAGATAGATAGATAGATAGAAATAGATAGATAAATAGGATTTCAGTAAATTGGCTTTCTCAAGCCAACTTAATTAGGACCATTAGGACTTATTAAGCACATTTTCCTCGCACATTCATATCACTCTAATTTTTATTTTTAATGGTGATTCTGACTAGATGCTCATTACCCTAATGTAACCATTTAGTACTGATTATTTTAAATCAGCATTAATTAAAGACAGTGAGTGCAAAGGACTTCATACTAAACTTCATAAGACATCCATAAAAACCAAACTGATGAAAAATTTATATTATCAATTTTATTATTTAGAAAATAGTTTTTATCAAGTTACATGATTCTATTATACTCTATTGTACATGTTTTATTTATTTATTTACTTTTAACTTTAATATATCTATTTATGTGCATACATTTTTTATTTAGTTATTTATTGGTTTATTTAATCTTAATCTAATTTGTAATATTTATTTATATTTACTTATTTATTTTTTCTTGTTTATCTATTTATCTTGTCTTAGTAACTTATCTTAATTTAATCTTAATTATTTATTTGTATACATTTTACTTTTATATAATTATCTAGTAATTAAAAATGTATCTTATTTATTATATTTTATTCACACTATTGTCCCTCTCTTGTGGCCCCCTAAATAAGATATAATTATTTATTTCATATTATATAGATATTTTTCATCAGTCTTTTCAGGAGTTTGACTGGATCAGGTGTCGATTGTGTTATTATTCTAGTGCTTTATGTGGTCATTAATTCTTCTGATTATCAGCTTGTGTTTGTGACCGCAGAGATTGACCATGAGAAAGCGCCACAGATTGACGGGTTTAATATCATTATTCATGTAGTTTACAATGAGGATCAGTGCGACGTGTTGCTTGCGGCGGCTTTTCATAATGAACCTGAATCTGAGGCTCTTTACAGAGTGCTGCGGCGCGGCGGACGCTCAGAGCCGCGAGTCACTTTTAAAGGCTGGATTTATTGTCCTGCTCAGCGTGCAGGTCCCATAACTTTCTAGTTAGCCACTACTGGTTTCATGTTTACAGACGGAGCTGAGGAGAAAATTCACACATCGCACTCGACACGCACAAACAGCAGAGAGAGACCGCAGGCGCCAGTCCACCCCTGCCGAGACCAACGCCACTGGTCACACACACACACACACACACACACTCAGAGCGCTGTTCACACTCGCCCCCACCAAAGACCCCCAACACTCGCCTTTGAACAGTTTTGGGCGACTTCCCCCTCTTAAATCTCGTGAGTGGGAAAGGTCCCCCATCACAGTAAAAAAAAGGGATGAATCTGGAAAATGCAATAAATCTGAGATCATAGGCGCGCTCTGGCCTGAGATAAATTCTTGCACCTCGACCGGCCGCCGCACACATCTGCCTTGCATTTAGACACTTTTACATGGAGCAGCTCCACGGGAGCCACTCGACACACACACACACACACACGCAGGAAAATACATCAACACAAGCACTTTAACATCTCTGTTGTTTCTGGAGACTTCTGTTTCTCAAAAGTTTCTCTTCAGATAAAAATATATAATACGTATGTATGCATGTATGTATTATTTCAGTGTGCAATAATGATGTATAATTTAGCTCCGCAAGAGAGTTCTCTGTGGTATAATCTAAGTAAATCTAATAATAATAATACATCAATAAATAATTAAATACAAATTAATAAATAGATTAAAATTATGTGTGTGATGTGTGGCTCGTCTCTCTGTTATTGATGGTTTATTTTCATGTTGTTTGCAGCACAATCAGAGTACGAGACTGAAGACGAGCGGCTGCAGGCGGCACAGAAGAGGTAAGAAGCTCCAGCAGAGACAGCATCATGACTAATGAGATCTAATCACAGAGCCTGTCCATTATTCATTAGACTGATTTATTTAGTTTTTATTTTTCAGTATTGAATGAACTGTACATGTTTTTTTTTATTGTTTCTGTATGAAGTCTCTTGTGCTCCTCAAGGATGCATTTATTTGATCTATTATAAAGCTGGGTAAAAATCTTTATTAATCTTTATGAAACGATATTCATTCATAAATCTCAAGAATCGATTAGTCTCACCTGTCAGATAATGAACGAAACACTATAGCACCTCCCATCATGGTTCGGGAGCAGTCTTGTATGGTCCTCGAGAGGTCTGTCCACCTGCTCCAGCCGGAGGAGGAGGAATTCGGGATGAACGAGGGGATCCACAGAAAAACTGAGAAAACAAAAACGGGAACACATGGAGGAAACTGTTTTGGTTGGATCTTCTGTCATGATTTGCTGCCAGAAGGAACACAGGAGATACGGAGGGACAATATGTAACAAAGTCTCAAATGTAAAATTCTGTCCATTTGATTACATATTCAAATATATAATACCTTTATGGTACTGTGAGGTGACAGATCACTGTGAACTGATCGTCTCCTCTGCTTTAATAACAGTCACAGCATGAAATAAACATGAATGAGCATCCAAAGGTGTTAAAAGAAAGTGTACAGATAACCGAACCCGTCTCCTGTCTCATGGCACAATCAGTGTTCCAAACGCGGAGAGAAAACACTAGCTTTAACACTTAACTCTGAAAAGGACATTTTTCTAAATATGCACCATATTACATATTTGTTATCATTTTTATTGTTCTTCAGTGTTTAATTTAGTTTGAAAAAATTTGTCAAGTTTTTGTGACAAATGTAAAAAAACTGAATTGAAGTAGAAACATAATTATGTAATTTAAAGTTAAAGTTAGTAGGGATTTTCATTTTAACCGGTTAACGATTAATACAATCAATTAAATGGTTAAAATTTTTATTTTTATTTATTTATTTTCAGTAATTTATCAAAATATTTAAAAAGGTTTGCTACGTGGTGAAAATATTCTATGCGTGTATATATAAAAGATGTTTTTTAGAGAGTAAAAAAACATTAGTCGCATTTTATTATTTAATTCAGAAATTGGCCTAATGAGTACGCGAAATATTTACAAACATTATAATAAACTGTAAACATAGCTAGGCTATTTTAGTTCCCCTCACTCCACAACAAATGCTTTCAATTAACAGTATTTAGAAAAGAAACAATAATTAAAAATAGGCCTTTCAGAAGTTGAACTGAAACCAACGCTGGGTCTGTCATTCGACACAAAATCAAATGATTCAGTATTCGCGATGTATTTGAATGCTACATTATTGCGTTCCAATATCACTGTACGGTGATAACATATTTAAACTGAGAAGAGTATTGTTTTTTCCATATGTTTGACTGACTGTATTTTATTACGATAATTAATAGGCTGAATGTTCAAGGTAGCAAAGCTTATTGTGCATGCGAATGCGGCGCCAGCGCAATCACTTGAATTTTTCCTTCTAATAGTGGAACCAACTTCTCCTTTTAGTAATAAAGATAATCAGAATTGTAAATGGCTTACCTTTATTTTTGTACATTCACAATAAAAACAAATCTTTGTGCGTGAAATAAGCATAAAGAAAATTAGGTTGCCGCTTTCTGTCGTCTGGTTTACTTTCGCGCAGCACAAAATGAACCGAAATGGCGTTTTTCTTTCATTTTCTTAATTTATTATTTAAGTAAAAATATATTTCTCGTATAGGCCTATTTATTCGTTTTATATATATATATATATCCTAGCTTTATTATGTTTTTCTCCGCTCGCAGAAGCGATGTGTGATGTGATATGATGACCGTGTGAATCCTCATGTTCTGTTGTTTGTTGCTTTTTGGCATTTAAAATGAATCTCCAGGAAACAAATGTTAGTATTTTTAACAGGTCACAGACACTTATCTTTTCTAATTTAATTCAATTATAATATAAAATAATCTTGTCGTTTAACAGTTAATAATCAGTTAACGAGCGTCGGTTGTCGGTTAGGAAAAATAACCGAAATGAACATCCCTAAAAGTAAGTATTAATACTACAAAAACACTTATATTTTAAGTGTTTGTATACACATCAGCAAATTTCAGCCTTTCTATATTATTAACTCTAGTTTACAACATTAGTTTGTCCTGTACTTGATATATTTCCAAAATCGAAATCGAATGGAATCGAAAGGCAAGCTTGTGAAGTTATTTGAAACAGAAATCTTTATAATGATATAAATGATAGAGCGGTTGTCTTTATAATTGACATTTTGGTGCGGTTGTGAGTGCATTCTGGGATTGATTTCTGTGTGAGGAGCAAGTGTCTGTGAAGGACAGGAGCAGGCGTGAGTTTAGTGTTCTGCAGACTCTCTCTGTTATCGTTCGCTCTTATCGTGTGTGTTCAGTAATACTGCAGACTGTTTGTGCTGATTTATGTGCAAGCCTTCGGCTGCCAGATGCTACACCATGGAAAATATCTGGAACTTTTCATAGAGGGGAAAAGGACAAACAAAGCATATTGATTATTTTTCCTTGTTTAGATTTGAGAGTTTTTTTGTAACCTGAAACAAAACAAAGCGAAATGAAACACACACACTTGCATTTGGGACTCTCCATAGGCGTAATGGTTTTGTTCTCTCTCACACACACACACACACACACACACACACATCAGTGTGTATAAGCTGCAGATGTCGACATGGTGGCGTCTGAAAGAGCAGAAGGGACGACTCCACATTAATGAAGGTGTTGAATTGGCCAATATTGATCAAAAGAGCCCGGCAGCTCCAGAGTCTCTTAATTTCCCTTTACTTTGGTCCTGGAGAAGCGCCTGGCGCTCGGACCGCAGGAGCAGTAAGTCTCAGAGTTCCCATGGACGCACCTCGTTAAAGTGACACGCGGGTGATGGATTCGGGCCGCGGGCGCTCGTCCGGACCTGGGTGGGCGTCCACATGTGTCCCGACCCGAGGGAGTCACCTTTACACACTCGTCCTCTGTGGCAAACACGCTAAACACAATCAGTGCTTTGATCTTACAAACCAGCTAACGCTCTCACAGCTCTCACACACCTTTCGAACAAGCCTTCTTGATGTCAGGTTTATGGAACCATCTATAACTAATATTTGATGTATGTTCTAAACAATGGTCTTGCATGTTGTTGTTTTTTTCTTAATGTTCTCATCATGGTGGGATAAAAAGTTATTAGATAAGTATTCTCTGAATGCCCTCGTGAGGTTCTTTGTACTTGATGAACATTGTTAGAAACATTTTTGGAACTATTAAATAACTTCTATTCACCTCAAGAAAACTGGACATTTGAATGTTCCTGAAATAGTTTGCATGGAAATAATGTTAGAACGTAATACATTTTTTTTCCGTAATTTAAGTAACTATAAATAATCTTTATGTAATGTTTATTAATATAAAAAAAATAATTTTAGATACATTTGAAAACTCTTTTTAACATTATTAATACCACTATCAATCCTCATGTGTTGGTTCTCTTCCTGATGTGTCTTCATCTATGTGTGAGGATTCTCTCAAGCGTTTTGTTAATAAGATAAATGTTAGAATTAGTCCCTTTTCCTCTGATCTGTCGATTCATCCTAGTTGTACTGCTGTTTTTAGTCAGTTTAATCCTATTACTGGCACTCAGCTTTAAGAAATAGTTGAGCACCACAAACCTTCTGACTCTTCTATTGATGTTATCCCTCCATTTTTTCTTAAACATGTCCTTAATGTTGTGAACATGTTAAATCGCTGTTTAGAAACTGGCATTATACCTGATTTGCTCAAACATGCAACAGTTCACCCCTTGCTTAAGAAACAAAACTTAGCCTCTATAGTGTTGGGTAATTTTAGACCCATCTCCAATCCATCTTTTATTACAAAGATTAAGAGATATACCTCTATTAATGCTGTTTTACCATGTGGGGTTCCTCAGGGCTCTATCCTGGCCCCAATTCAATTTTCTCTTAACATGCTGCCATTCAGTTCTATTATTAGAAACATTGTCTGTCATTCCTTTGTTACACCAATGGCACACAAATTTATCTGCCCCTCAAGTGAAATTCAGATAGATTTGGATACCCTCTTGGCCTGTTTGACTGATGTAAAGGCATGGCTGTCTTTAAATTTTCTGAATTTCAACGAGAGTAAAACAGAAATTATTATATTTGGACCCTCCGATTTCTCTGACAATCCTAAACAAATAATGATGTTATTTGTATTTGATGAATGTTGTAAGAGATATTTTTGTAACCTTTAAATAACATTCTAATCACCCTGAGAAAACTGGGGATTTCAGTGTTTTAGAAACATTACAAAACAATGTTCCCGCAACGTTTTTCTAAGCTTAAACTGTCCTGGTTTGTTGTCGTGTCCCTGGAATAGCCGGATCGATTGTTCAGTTTGTGGAAGCTCTGTGAAGGTCTTTTGTGGGATGAGGAGAGCTGAACTGAACTGTCTGCGTTATCTGCGGTTTAATGTTTCGACAGACAGTCAGAGGGCAGCAGAAATCACTCTGTACATTTCATGCATTCCAGATTAAAGCTGTGCAAATCGCACAGTAATGCAGCAGCTACAGCTCTGAGATCGACAGGATAAATCAGTGTCAGACTCAGATACACAAGTGTGTGTGTGTGTGTGTGTGTGTGAGAGAGAGAGAGAGAGAGAGAGAGAAAGAGAGAGAGAGTATGTGTGTGTGACTGTGTTTGTTTGTTTTACTTTGCACTTTATCTTAAAGATTAAAATTATTTACTCTTGTGTGATTGTGTTTACATTACCAATTAGTTATTTAGTGATTTTTATTTTATATATTTTGTATTTTTAGTCATATTTTTTACTTGATCTTATTTTATTTTATAAATTATCATTATATATTTATTAATTCTTATATTATTGATGGTCGTCTCAGGCATGTTATTTATTTTTATTTTGTCTTATTTTATTTTCTCAAATATGTTATTCTAATATATTCTAAAACTGTTTATTTTATTTATTTTTTTATTTCTGTAATATATTTGTTTGGAATCTGAATGATTTTTCCTACCATCAGGACATTGATGAATCTAGTATTTTTAATTACATTTTATTTTATTTTAAGTTTTTGTATTTATTTTATATTTTCAGTTTGTGACGCTGTAATATATTTGTCCTGCCGTCAGAGCTTGATGAATCTGTGTTGATCCGCACCTGAGCGTTCCTGACGTGTGTGTGTTTAATGCTCCATTGAGTTTCTCCTCGGTTCAAGTCATGTGTGATCTGTCACACGCGTGACCGTTAATCTCGCCGTTCCACTTGATTTGTGGCCACTGAACGTGATTTTCTGCCACTAACGGCTCATTGTGGTTGAGTCTCTTTTCACGCTGTTTTACCCTTGATGGGAGAAGATCTTCTCATCATGCGTCACAACAGCAGCCGCTACAGTTTCAGAGAAAAATAAAGTTCATTATAATGAGATCCATGACAAAACCTCGTTCGTTTTAAACCAGCCAAATAAGAAACTTCCTAGAAACATCCTATAGGATCTTATTTGTTTTATTTGAGAGTTTTATTCTTTTTTTTTTTTTGCATTTTGTGTTCCAGTAAACCAGACATTTTAATGTTCTTATAATATAACAAATAAATGTTGCAATGTATTACTTACAAATATGCATGTTTCAATGTAAAATATGGCATCTTTCGATTCTCCAGAGAGAACAGATATCATGTTGACTGATTTGTCTTCTAGTTTCCGGGACATGGTGATGTACTTCGGGCTCAAACCCAAGTCTGGAGAGAAAGAGGTTTCTCCAAATCATATCTTCATGCTGTGGTACGAATTCTGCAATGATTTCAAGAGCATCTGGAACCGAGAGAATAAAAACATCTCCAAAGAGAGGTGAGGACCATCCGTCTCACAATGAAGTTTAGAGACTAAAGCCATGTTACTGATTTCAGTGAAGCTTTTATAGATCAAACCTACCTCCAATATTCAGTTCTCACTTAGAAATGCACAAAAAAATCACTCTCATTAGTCTTTCCCGCTCTTGTTTTTCCATCAAAATTTCCAAACATTTACTCGAGAGGCAAAAATGCCATGGTTTAGAGAAGATATCATCCATCAGTTGAGTTTATTTTGGTTTCTTCGTACTGTTTTCTCATCTTAAGCATAAATCTAACAAACTTGTGACATTTAAAAACAAAACAGCTTGTGTAAGAGGAAAAGTTGACTCAGAATGTCGCTTTCATTTGACCTCCATTCACAAGAGAACGTCATCAGAAGAAATGATGACAAGTATAGTTTTGCGCTCTTTCATTTTAGACTTAAAGAAGCTCAGAAGACCGTCCAGAAAATCACGGCAGAGAGGAAAGTGGAGACGAAGAAGACCAACGCAAACAGTCTGGTGAGAAAACACACAAGCACACAGCTATAACACACTCAATAATGGAAATAATTCTATTGCACGAGACGCTGGCAGTGAAATCCCGGGTTTCATTTGTTTATTTTAATACAATTTACCTAAACAAGTAAACTGAGTAGTATTAGGATTTTTTAATATTTAAAGCATTATGATATAAAATGAATGCAACTCCTAGTTTTACTCCTAGCTTTCTTTATTTCTGCACTAGCATTCACACACACAGGAATAATGCAGAGTTTAATCATCAAAAACAACACAAGTGTCACTTCCGTTTAAAATGCATACCATTTTGAGCATAAAAAGACATATTTGAACTCACTAGAAGCAAAGACTATTATTGTGGAAGTGAATTGTGCTCTCAGATCCTTATTGAGTTATCAATGCATCCCATGAATGCATCTCCTGATCAGACGTGTAGCATGAATGCAATGCTTAGCCTCGACCAAATGCATGAAATTGTTTGCAAACCTCTGTTTGACAGAAAGAGCGACTGCGAAAGAAAGAAGCCGGCGTGTCGTCCAGCTGAAGCACCACAGAACAGTGTGGAACCACTTCAGTATGAGACAAACGGATGTTATTGGGTCAAGAAGAAACACGTGACATCGATATATCTATCAGAATCAGCTGTGCCTCATGTTCATCGAAGGGTCGGCGTTATATTATCTGTGTCTCGGTGTTTCACCACATTTTCCTTTTGCCAAAATGAGACTTGACGAAGCACTTTTACGCTCCTTCTCACTCGCGGAGGCTATGCAATACCCTCCGTTTCAGAAGAGAAATGTGCAAATCATATCCATGCATTAAATGTGAGAACACTATGATGAGGAACGAATCATATTTACCTTCCAGTGAGTGTGCGACTACATCTGATGACATTTTCATGTGTAACCGAGTCAAAGTCAAAGGTTTTATTGAGGAATACTGTGTGATGAGGATGTCAGAAAGTGATTTGGCTTCCCTGTTGGTTTATGTTGTAATGGATTCTGTCATTTATCCAGTTATTTCATGCCCAGATGTGTTGAAAACGTCCTGGAAGATTATCACAGTGTCAGATTTTATTGACATTTTTTTATTTTATTTCCTGTAACAAGTTGTACATTTATTAGGTGCAATAAACGTTTTGGACATCAGCGAAATGAAACATAAGAAACTGTGTCTTCTGATTTCTTAAAAAGTATTTACATTAAAACCACACTTGATTTATTATAAAAGATGTGTTCAACAATAAACCCATATAGTTGTTCAATCAATGCAACATTCATTTCTAATACGTTTTTTAATAGTTATTCAGTTTTTGGTCCTTAGAAAAATGATCTTATTTAAATAGTGTTTGGTTTTTACTCTCTTCATGAGCTTATTGTCTTGTAAATGATCCAACAAGCAAATCAAAACGTGAACTTTCTAGATTATATATAGGAGGAGCAATGCATTTAGATGAAGTTTCTCAAAGCGCCTGCAGTTTAATGACTGACGAGCGTTCAAAAGCTTTCGCACTACATTAGCTCGTGTGTTTGGCTGTGGATGCGGTTGAGCTCAGTGCGTAAAACACACAGCGTGAAATTGATTCCTGTGGTCGTTTATGAAGCGTTTAATCATGTGTTCGTCAGAGAGAGAGAGATCAGGGGTCAAAATGTTTGACCTTTTATTAATACGATCTTCCTACAAGCACATCATACACAACATCTGTACATCCTTTGCTCTTCACAACCAAATCTTTTCAATGTTTCACCTCTACAACTGATATTATAAATAGACGAGTAGCATGAAGAAACTCACAGCAATCCAGAAAAACAGTGTCTCATTCGGTCACATTAAAAAAAGTGGTTCCACATAGTGGAAGCTATCAGTCCTTAAACTGTCTTAATTCTAGATTTGGAGATGAATGAAGACATTCAGCGTGAGGAATGATGCTCTTCTGCATCTGTCACCATCACAAACACAGAGCTCAGGACGGACCTCATGTATATTTGTCCTGGACGCTCTCTAGCATGTGGGTAGCTGATCAAAAGCTGATCTAAATACATTGAAAATATTAGGATTTTTACAAGTGAAACCAATGAAATGAACATAAATGGGTGATCATTTGACATGTTTTAAAACCATCTTTACCTGCATTTTTTTTTGTCTTTTGGTAGATTTTCATTTGCTGCTGAACATGGTTTATTAAAACGCCATCTGTTCATTAATGAGCACAATAAATGTTGCATGTTTAATAAGCATAAAAGAACATTTAAATAATGTTTGAAAAGTTTTTAGATGACTACTAACCACATTCACTACTAGTCGAAATTTGCATTAGAAAGTATTATTATTTTGTTGTATTAGAATCTAGAGCTTTAGATATCTAAATAATTGTGGTACAAAATTAATGCAAAATTATTTCAGTGACCAGGCAAATGAAAGTAAATGGGTTTTATTGATCATTTGATATTTTTAGGTGATTTTTGACAGTTTTTGGCCAAAAAAAAAGATTATATATATATATATATTATAATAATTATTATTATTTTTACTAGTGTTCAGTTATCCTTAAGTTAAACTTTGCTTATAAAAGTACAAATAATTGCATTGCATTTCTCAAATGAGCTAAAAAAAAGTTTAATAATCATAAAACGCTATTTGCATGTTGGTTAAACGTCTAGTTTTAGATAAAAAAAAAATGCACTTTTTATGCATGTGCACTACGATTTTTAAACATTTGGAAAAAAAAAGTAGTACAAAATGAATGCAAACCCATTTTTAGGTGCCTTTTTTTCCTGCAGTTAGTTTATAAATACACAAATACTGCATGCATCTCTCAATTAATGATCTCAAAAAACTGCATATTTAATAATCATAAAAAATATTGAAATGTTGTTTGAAACAATCGTTTTATATAAAGTATGACACGTTGTACTTTTTAGGTGCTTTTTGTCCATTTTTGGATGCTTTTCCCAGCTCATACTGGTGTTCCAATGCTCCTGCAGTTAAACATAGTTTATAAAAGTTTAAATACTCCATGCATCTCTCAGTTAGGTTCGTGAGCTCATAAAACCGCATGTTTAATAATCATAAGACATCTTAAAAATGACACTTTTCATGTCAACTACCCACGTGCACTACTAGTCCAAATTTAAACACGTTGAACTGGATTTACCTTCCTAAAACTCTCGATGCAGGAAAATGAGTCTGTGGACGTGCATATGAAAGAAGAAAGGGAGAAGCATCATCGCACGTGCACTAGTGTGTTCCTCGTCTGAGTCTGTGACTGATGGTGTGTAATGGTGACAGATGCGTCTCTGCACTGGTTCCAGCAGATCAAGCGTGTCTACACTCGCGTGCTCTTTCTGACGCGTCGCTCTCGCTTCTAGTCCAGCTCGATGGAGATGCAGCGGCACTGTTTGACGCGCTGCACGCGCTTCTTCCGCGTCGGCGGCTGCTGGTCAGGACAGTTGAGGGTGAAGGTCATGGTGGTGAAGCGCTTGGGCTTGCAGAACGAGCACGACTGGAACGCGCCCTCCTCTCTGCGCACGTGCCTCGGGATGTAGAAGGAGTTGCACTGTCCGTAGCAGAAGCGGTTGATGATGGTGCGGCTGACGCAGCCCTCCTCGTGGATGGTCTGTTTGAGCGGCTGAGTCTTGCACCAGTCCCGCTTCAGGTAGCGGCGCTCGGTGACGTGCAGAGCCTCCTGACTGGACTCCAGAACCTCCTCCGAGCCGCGGCTCCTGCCTCTGGGGCCCGGTCCCGGTCCCGGTCCCGGGGCCGCCTGCTGCTGCTGCTGCTGCTGGTCAGACTCGTTCGGGTTGTTCTTGTCCGGGTGAGGAATCGCGCCTCGGTTCCGCTTGGATTCGGCGGGACTCGACAGAAGAAGAACCCAGATGAAGAGTGTCGCGAGCGCGATCCGAGCGGCGGAGGCCATCGGCACTGACGAGAGAGAACCACACAGCGTTCAGAAACACATATTTAGAGTTCAGAAAAATTCAGAGTGATGGGAAACATTTGGAAACATTCTGAGTGTTAAAAAAAAAATCGGAGCGTTCAGAAAAAAAATCACAGCGTTCATTCGGAAACATTCGGAGAAATTAAGAGCGTTCGGAAACATTCAGCTACACAAATGCAATCCGTTTAATTCGTTTTCTGAACCTTTAAAATGTTACGTTTTAAAGTGTTATGAAAGTTAAGGGGGGAAATCATCATTTTGCACACATTATGGGAAATATTCTACATTCTGAAAATGCATCAAGTTAGACGAACACCCAACTTAAAGGTTTCATTCAAAACAAACAGAACCTGATAACTTTAAACAAATGTTGTTTTAATGCAACTGAGTGAATGTTTGTTCCTAACGTGAGAGAGCGTTCGAGAGGATCTTCACAGTCACAAATCTAAAGTTCTGTGATGGTCCACCAATTTATCCAATATTTATTTAATAACTGAATGAGTGACATATTCATAAACCAACCTTAAATGATGAAATGTGGTTGAAATATTGTAACCTAATTCAATACTGAAACAATATTTATCAATGGTTGAAGACAGTACTTCAACATCGATGTTGAAATAGTAACAATATATGCACAATGTATTAAAACATCTTCAAAAATCAATGTATAACAATCGTAGATATTAATTCTATAATTCCTAGATTTTGAGATACAATGTAGATATAGCTCACATAAAAATTTATTAATATTATATGAATTATATTAGATTTTTTTCTCTTTCATATAAACCAGTGGTCGGGAGGCCATATAACCATGGCACCATGTCTTAACTTACAAACATTCTTCATTTTAATATTCAAACAATTATTCAAGCAGAATTGTGCAAAGATGCATTTCTGCATATCTACTTCATCGTCGGAGAGTCGTCCATGAGATCTTCAATTAGTAGTCCACCAAGACATTATAAACTCTCATCTGAAAATATTACCAATGTTTCTGTATGCTGTAGCACAAACATTAGAGCAAGGCACTAACAACACAAAGGTCATGGGTTCGATTCCCAGGGAATGCATGGACTGAAGTCGCTTTGGATGAACTCATCTGACCGATGCATAAATATAAAATAAAGCACCTGCTCCAAACACATGTTGGTTGATCAGTGAAGGTGTGAAGATCTCTCACCTGTCAGCGTAGATGAGCTTCTAGAGGAGATCTGTGTGAGGAGAGGAGCTGCGATCCGTCCCATAGACACACACTCACACACACACACACACACTCTGAGAGTCTGCTGGTGAAATGAGCACCACATCTCCACGCTCTCAGACACAATGCTGGAGAATCAGAGCTGTCCAGCCCCTCACACACACACACACACACACACACACACACACACACACACACACACAGAGAGGAGGACTCTATCTGTTTGTCTGTACCAGAATCCTGCTGCTGGAGATCTCATCAAGAAGACCCTTCTGTCATGTGAACATTATGTCATTTATGGATGGAAACAAACCTTTATGATGGTTCACATTAGTGATGGAGAGCTGCTGTGCATTTATTCAACCTGAGATATGTACTGTGTGCAAATATAGAAGTTTTTTCACATTATTCTTATGTATGTAAATGTTATAAATTTTAAATTAAAATAAATTTATGCATTTAGCAGACGCATTTATCCAAAGCGACTTACCGTGCATTCAGGCTATCAATTTTGACCTATCATGTGTTCCCGGGGAATCGAACCCCCAATCTTGCGCTTATTAGCGCATGGCTCTACCAACTGAGCTATGTATATATACATAGTCATTCGAAAATGTGCAATCAGTAAGATTTGTAATGTATCGTTTTTTCTTTTCTTTTTTAAAGAAATCTGCATTTATTTGATTTAAAAAAATTCAGTAAATTCAGTAATATTGTGAAAAATTATTTCCATTTAAAGCAATGGTTTTTCTAAATGGATTACAATGGATTACCATTTAAAACAATGGTTTTTAATATGCTGATTTATTATCAGTGTTGGAAAGAGTTGGAAAAAATATATTTTTTATTCAAGTTTGTTTCATGCATATCTAAAAAAATATTCATAAAATTTTCTAGAAACAACTGATTTAATGATTTAAAAATATCAAGTACTCTCCGAAAGTACATTAGGCTACACAATTTATTTTATTATATATTTTTTATAATAATAATAATAATAATAAAAAAAAATCGAAAATCTGTTTAAAATTTAAAGCTTGAAATAATGATAATAAAGAAGTTGTATTTCTTTTCGTAAATCGTCACGTGACACGCGAAACCCAACGGATTACGTTTAATTAAAAAAGGCGCGAACGTTTCACATCAACGGCTGTTTTAGTTTTACACAAAACCAAAAGAATATATCATATGAGCTGTTTTTATGACACTTTAATTGTACTTTATTGTCAAAGTGTCCAGAACGACGACACGAGGGTGAGTAAACAATGACAGAATCTGTATTTCTGCGAGTAATTCTAACCCTTTAAGAAAGAAATAAAATGCTATTGATTTCTTTCACTATAGTGAACTTTCTTGCAACACATCTGCTCGTTTGATTGATTCGGACCCATTAATTCAGTTCATAATTGTTTATAGAGTTGGTGTGTTACGTCAGTTTATTCTCAGCATGTGCTTCTCGTTTATTCTCTTTTTCTGGCTACAAAACAACTGACCAGCGTATTGTGGTTCATAAAACAAAACAACATTGGTTTCTGCCAGATATAAGTTATCCAAGTAGAAGAATCTAACGAGCTCTTCTGTCCTGAGCTGTTTTGGGTTGTGTTTTTCCTCAAGACCAAATTTCATACATTTATCCATTACTGAAAGCACAATGAGGATTTCTCAATCATAGCCACTTGATTGTGTCACGGGTCAATTTGACTTGAAATACTGCTTTAAATATATATATATATTCATGAAATTTGGTGAATATTTCTCTTTAAGGGTCATGAATAAGCATGCAAAGTTTCAACACGTAGATGTGTTTTGGAAAGGCTGAACACAAATTATTGTCCCCCGTTGGTTTCTGTGCCAAAAATCAACACAAAAGAACCTGTAGGAAAACAGAAAACCTTTATTTTAGTTTGTCAGACACATAAATACATGAGAACTTTTCCAAGGAAAATTAAGTTTATTTAGTTGAGTTTCACAGTCAAAAAATTAAATAAAAAAATAATTTTTTTGGTTGTTAGTTTTGTTTTTGGATTTGTTCCAACACTGAAAATAAGTGAGAAACCTTTTGCAAGGGTTTGAGAAGTAGCTATAACAAAAAGGCAGAGAAAGTACAAACAGTAATAAATACTACTTACACCAAGTATAAATAATATTAGATAATATTTATACTTGTCACTGATATTTAAAGTAGCCTAGTTATGACAAAAAAAAAATCTTATGTGTTAGGGAAGCTAATTTTGAACTAAAATATGTGGGTCAGATTAACCCCTAAACACAATGAAAATAAACCCATTTCTAATTTCTCACAAATTTTATGTATTTTTTTAGTCTAAAGTAAAAGTTTTCTGTTTTTATATGCTTTTTTTTCTGGAAACCAATGTGGGTTCATTTTTGTGGGTTAAATGTTGTACCCAGTTTTGAACACAACAGGAGGTTAATCTTAACTAGTTGTTTTGTAGATCAGTAAATCTGGATCTTCTACAGATGGTCACATGACAGAAGGGTATATTATCAATATTGACCATATGTGTTTATGCTGATGGAATAGTTTACATTTACCCTTTAACTTGAGATTTAACCCTTGACCCATTGCATTGGTTTCCAGGAGTTATATCATTGTACTGAAGTCAAGCTTACGTTTAGCCCCAGCTATCTTTTTGGCTGTGCATTTTTTGGCAGTAGAACTAGTAAAACTGTTTGATGTAAGACCAGTGAACTTTAATACTGAATCTTGTCCCTGCTGAGCAAAGTGCGCCACCAGGTGGCGAAGAAAGGAACTTCAAAACATCAGTTAAACAGTTTAGTTAACTTCATGTACAAAAGCAGAACAAAATGCTCATAAATGAGTGAAAAATAACACCAGCTTTGAGGATAATCACATGAGCGCATAATACTGCCTACATTTCCTTGAGTTACACCATGAATGTCATCTTTAAGGCTTTTGGTGTTTGCATAAAACATAAATAACAGTAAATAAGACACTTCCAAAATCCAACCTTTCCCGATCTAACTTACAAACATCCATTTTCACTCTAAATACACTCATGAACATCTCTCTTCATTCACTCTCATGGACTCGTCTTTTCACTTACAGCAAAACAACTTGAAACTCATGCAACAGATGAGCATATTTCAGATAGATTTCAGATTGTGATCTCAAATCACAGGATCGGTTTGCTTCTTGCACACTCGAGTTTGACGTTCAAACCAAAGCGATCCTGAAATCCAAAACTACATGCTGAAGCAAATTCAGCAACTTCCTTATAATGTAAAAATCTCACTTCTGTAAAACGATCAAAGTTCACCTTAGCGAACTTAATTAAGACCCCTGAATGCAATAGTTCAGAAACATCTGCAAACGAAAGAGTTTACAGTTATGGCGACTCATATATCAATGGGTTTCATCACTGGCAGCAGTCTTCCCTGAGTTAGAGGGTTTTTAGGTGAACCTCTGTAGTGACTGGTATCGCTTTTAGACACTTGTAGCAGGATAGATTTGGGATGTTCATTTGCAGCGTTCTTATTGGCTGAGAGGGTGTCCCACTTGGTCTTTGGGGCCTTATTGGTGACGTCTTCCAGCACTTTGACCGCTGGTTTCTCCAGAGGAACTGGAGGTTTGGGTTTCGAGGATGTTTGCAAACCACTTTCTAAACTCACAGTCTTCCTCTGACTGGTGGAGCACCAAACCATCCTTGTGTCCTTCCGGCCTCCGATCAAAGAGTTGATCCTCCTGACCGACTGGCGGACCGGCGTGCGCTGGAACTTCAGAGGAGATCGGATTGCTTTGGTTTGGGGTGAATTCAGCGTCATCATGTTGAAGCGTTTAATCTGGTCGGCGACTCTCATTCGGCGTGCTTCATTGGCTCCAGTAGGGTTCTGTGGCATCTCCGCTTGATCCTGTGGACTGTCGGTCTTATCTGTTAATAAAGACTCTTTGAGCTCACTCGGCAGGGACGTATTGGCATTCGTTTGGGATCTTGTTGCATACGGAGTTGATTGAACTCTATTGGACGTGTCCAGTCTGAAAGCCACGGGGCTCTGGATGTCTAAAGCGTCGACCAGTTGACTGCAGTCTCCAGAGGTCTCTTTTAGAAAACCCCTGCTTTTATTTTCAAGACAAAGAGATCCGTTAGAGCTGGTGTTCACAAACCATTTCGGTCCGCTGTCGAACAGAGTGCTGTCTATATGCAGAGGTGTATTAACCATCTCTAATGATCTGTTCTCATCTGAATCAGACACTGATTTGGTTTCGGCCACGTCACAGTTTGCACGAGGGCTGTCTTGCGGTTCGTCGTGGTTCTGCTGTGTAAGGATGCTGTGGAGGTCGCTGTCAGATTCACTGAAAGCTTGATTGATCTTCAGTAGTGTGGGTCCGGTGTGAGAGCGTTCTTCACTGAACGAGTCCAAGGCGCTGTCGTCACTAAAGGCGCAGCAGAGGCTCTTGGGAATCACAGGTTTGCTCAAGATGATGGTTGGCTCGGAGCGGGAGCTGCTCTTCACACAGATGCCCATGGGAGTCTCACAGAAGGAATCCCTCGGGAAGCTCAGGTCTCTGCTCCATGAGCTCCTGTGGTCTGTAGAAACACACTGCGGCGTCAGAAGGTTATCCTCAGAGATACTGATGAACCTGGAGCCTGTGAAGCAAGCGTAGACAGTAGCAATCATCTGAGAGTTAAACCAAATACAATAAAAAAAAAAAAAGTGAAATATTTTCTGTGAATGTGTGTTAATTCCAGTCTTCAGTGTCCCATGATCTTCGGAAATCATTCTAATATGATGATTTACTGCTCGAGAAACATATCAATGATGAAAACAGTCGTGCTGCTGAATGTTTTGGTGGAAACTGTTACAATAACATTCAAACTTTCGGTGAAAGTAAGATTTAGAAAAATAAAAAGACTGAAAATACTATCATTATTCATTAAGGATGAATTAAATTGATCAAAAGTGACAAAAGATTGCCATTTTAAATAAATGCTGTTCTTTTTTTCTTTTTAACTTTCTATTAATCTGTGAATCATGAAAAATATAACGCATCAGTTTCAGCAGCACAACACTGTTAATAATCAGAGATGTTTCTTGAGCAGTAAATCATCATATTTTCATGATTTCTGAAGATCATGTGACACTGAAGACTGGAGGAATGATGCTGAAAATACAGCGGAGCATCACAGAAATAAATTACACTTTAAATTATAATAATATTCCACAATATTGCCGTTTTTAACTGTATTGTTGATTAAATAAGTGCATATTTGTTCTTTTTTAAAACATGCTTTTGACAGTCTAGAAGAAATAAAGCAACAGCTTTACAAACCATTTACTACTTCTGTAATACTGATGAACTTTAGTTAAGTTTAGGATGTGATTTTATCCATGTTGAAATTAAACAGTCGGACCAAAGTGTCTCATCATCATTCATTAGATCAGAAACGTCCATTAAAGTAAACCGGGTTACTTTTGATTTCATGGTGACTTTAAAAATAAGTAAACTTCAGAATATGTATTCAGCATATGCTAATGACCACACAATATCATTGGCTTTAAATGGACAATTCAAGAAGTTTTCATTGTACAAATGCATAACCGTATTTAACCAGGAATATTCCTGCGGGCAAAACCTCTGTTTCCGAAGCTTAAAACTATCCAAGCGTGTAGGAACGTTTGAGGAATGTCATAACATCCCAAAAGCGTGTCAAAAACAACACTGACCTTTCGAGGGGCTCTTGTTCAAAACAGCCGGACTGAGCTCCTTGGTGAAGTGAAACCCAGAACTCTCTTGTGTCGCTAGGCGAAAACCTATGACCTCTGACCTCTTCGGCCCCAGTTGTGAATGTGTAATGACGTTCTGTTGAAATAGAGGCAGCTGCTTTTTATCTTACAGTGATTTGTGAGTGTTTGAGTCACGTCAGTGTTGAATTAAAAGAGAAAGAAATACCGATAATAAAAGCGTTTCTGGTCAATCGTCTTTTTTATTTGAGCACATATACATGCATAAAATAATGACCACGTCAGAAATGGCACGGAATGACCCCAAACCACAAAGATACATTTTAATTAGGAAAATAAAAACGGTTATAATAATAATAATATTAATATCTGTTGGCACTAAAAACAGTTTATTATTATTATACAAATATATCAGGGTTTATATATATTTCCTTTTCTAAAGTCAACAACATTGGACAGCATGTGCAATATTAATCAACTCACAATGATTAGAACGAACACATCACATCAATTATCTTAGTGTCATAAAATTAACAAGTGTAAAATAGTACTTTTCTTGCAGCAGCATTAAAGTGGTTTATCGCCATATTAAACATCTAGATCAGTGAAGTCCCAGCTGTTGAGGTTAGCAGCCTTTCGTTTTTTCATGCAGGAGTTAAACTCTCAATCCAAGGCAGTTAAATATTTTGATTACTAAATGCAAATGATTTTTCTATATTCCCCTCAGATGTTCTGCATCATCAATAGCAGGATGTACCTACATTATACTGCCACTAGATGGCGCAAGATACTCATAATGAACAACAAAACATAATAAACACAAGTCCTTAATTCTGTTAACATCTTCTCAAAGTGTTATATTATTCACCAATGAATATATAATATTATATAAGTTAGATGACACCATCATGCATATTATAAACATGCAAATCACAGTTGCATAGGAGAGCGAGCGGCTGATTGTTCAGTCTCTGCTGGAGGTGGACAGAGATGATGATGATGTTGTATCTGAACTTACAGACTCTCGGCTGGATTTGCCCAAACTGAAGCGCAGACGCAGAGATTTCCTCACAGGCTCTTTCTTAGCGACTCTAGGCGAGAAACAGCCTGCCTTCCCCGATTCAACTCTGAAATCCAGAGGAGAAATGGGTTTGAAAGACAAAAACAGTGGTTTTGAAATGATTCTGCAGATTTGAAGAGTTACTGAGGAAGATATTTATTCTTTGAAGCATGCAACATTTAATAGTCATGACTTACAGAACAGAAGACATTCAGCTCCAGATTAATACCTTTTTAAGGCCTTAATTTATGAATTATAGACGCATAGAAACCACATGCAACAGATTTCTGATGGCAAAGTCCAAAATCCATGCAATCAGAAATTCCTTTCACAATTGGTTCAAGTTAGTCGTGTGATTTCCTCACTTTGCAGCGATTTCTGTGTAAGCTTTGCTTCATATGTCAGACAATGTACCTTTTTCTCCACACCTTAAAGGTTAGCTGACTAACACTACAAATCCAGAAGTGAATATGATTGTGTGTGGTACCTGCGGACTCTCAGTCGTCTGCTCTTCCTCTTGGCAGAGCTGCTGGACAGTCGAGTGTTTCTGCCCACAGAAGACAGCAAACCGCTGTGAGACGAGTCCAGAGCTCCTGCTGCGCTGTGTGCTGAGAGATCACAGTGACAGATGATCACACACACACACACACGAGTCCTGGAGCTACAGCAGGACATCACATAACCCTCACCTGATCCAGGTGTAGACGCTCCTCCAAACAGAGCGTTTGGGAACAGCTCCAGGCCCAGGTTCTTCTTGATGGACCTGCGTTTCTTGCTTGAGAATCCGTAAGTGTGTGTCGGCTCGACAGGAAGCTTACGCTTGGAGTTCGGAGTCATGATGACAGGAGTGGCTATGGAGAAAACTGAGAAGAACGAGAGTTATTATTCAAAGACTTCACTTTGTTCCATACTGGTGAAGAAATGGTCGTTATTCCACTGTTATCTGGTAATCTAAATGTTCTTCCTACAGATACGACACAAAAGGCAACAAAGCTGATTTCTAAACAGAAAAGCCATTTCAAAGCAAAAGTTTGAGAATGACAAACAAAGCTTTGTGTGACGAGAACGTGCAGAAATCATTTAAACAGAAGGAGAGGAAAGCTTCTTAATCATTATCCATGCTGTGTCATACTCAAGCACATGATGCATGAAAGCGTGTGCAGACGAAGCCAACGTAAACTCAATTAAACCATTTAAAGACAGCCCGTATTCATTACATGGTGATCTACATGCAGTGACATCAACCCACCTGCTCCATCAGACTGAGGGGTATTTGTTGGGGTTCTACTAGTTTTAAACCTATTCAGAGCTCCATTAACCATGTCTGGAATACAAAACAAGCCCATTCAACTAATTGTATGCCTTCAATCCATTATTAACTGTATCCAGCTTCCTTCGAACCAGTCATTTGGACAAGGACATGTCATGGTTCTTACCTCCTAAACTGCGTCTGTTGCTCTTCTTCAGTTCTGAGTGAGCGATACTCTCTTCTAGAGACACAGACGATGGAGAAAACACTCCAGCATCACAACCCAACATGACTGGAACCTTCTCCATCAGGAACCGAGGAACCACACCTTTAGACAACAACAGATCGATCAGGTGCGAGAGCTTTAGTGAGATTCCTCCCACTGCGCTTCACTGTATTAGCTGCTTGAAATACACATCTACACATGCATACGTTTCTTATCGAAGCTTCAATCCCATTTCATATTCATGCATCTTAAAAAGAAAAAAAATTATAATTTGATTTGATGCGGAGGTGTTCAAAATAATAATGATGATAAAAAGTTAAGGCTTATAAAATAAGAATGGCTTTTCAAATTATGTAGCCAAATATCAAAAGCAGTCAAATGTCAGTGGTTTCAGTTTAAGTGTCAAAAAAAGAAGTATTCAGAAAATCATTAATTTAAAAATAAGTGGAAGTCAGGATTAGGAATAAAATAATGTCTTCAGAATCACTCATAAATGAGAAAATGGGCTGAGAATTAATCAAATCATTGTAATCTGGCTCTTTGTGTGTGTGTTTTTGCGGATTATTAAAGAATATGACTTCTTCCCTTTACCAATTCTTGTCAAAAGCAGAAATGCTACGAAATGCATCATATTTTGTAAGAAAACGTGATGTTACAGAAGAAAAAAGCTGTTCAAAATTAGCGAGAAACATTATCATGAAGATATGATGAATTTACATCAGGGTTTCCCAAACTGCGGTTGATGAAAAACGAATAATTTATTACATTTTAAAAATAAAACATGTTTTAAAATAAGTTAGAATGAAACGCTTTGATTACCTGCATGGGACCATTAATCGACCCCAGAAAACCATGAAATGGGTTGTTAAATTACTGAAATATTAATGAGCTTTAATGTTTAATAATGTAGTAACACACACACACACACACACACCGAGGTGTTGAGCGTTATCTATGAGCCGCTGCACAGCCGATGCCTGATGCTTGAGTCTCTTCTCTGTGCTGCTGCTCATCTTGTCCCCGCCGTCTCCACAGTGAAAGAGATTAGGAGCAAAGATGACCGACAGATTACTGCTGTCCATCTTATTCTCAGCACATCTGAAATAACAGAGCGATACACACACACACACACTTTACATGTGTTCAGACACATCCTCGAAGCAGCTCTGCTATTCAGAGGGAAGCCGATAATTAGCTTCACTAGAGATTCGAGACGAACAGAGACATTGCTGCATGTCGTCGTACCGCTGTGAGACGCTCTTCAGGAAACTGAAGAAGTATCGCAGTGTGTTTAGATTCCTGTCGGGCAGCACGCAGGACAGCAGGACCGTGGCCGAGGTCCTCTCCTCATCTGTGGGCAGCTCCTGGGCCTTCAGGAAAGCACTGTGGAGGTCAGAGGTCAGAACCGGTTCGGGAAGCTCCCGGAAAAACTGCTTCAGAAGTCCAGCGACGTCCAGCGGGAGAGCAGTGGACAGACAGTCCTCGCCCTGCTCCAGTCTGGCCTACAGGGTCGAAACAATAGTCACTGTTCAATAACGCCACTGGTCCGAGTCTCTCGGGTGAACCGAAGCGGAGAACACTCACCCTGAGGCTCTTGACCCGCACGACAGAACCGGACTTCCTGAAGAGGCCCTCGGTGTCCAGATGCTCCAGGAGACTCGTACAAACATCTGCTATAAAACTGAGAAGGAGACGCATTAACACTACAAACACATGCAGGGTTAATATATAATAATAATAAAATATAAAACAATTAAATACAGGGCAATATTTGGCAAATATATCAATTCTAAAAATCACAAAATACTAAATAAAGAGCAAATAAATATTAGAAAGTGTGAAATAAAATTGAAAATAATAAAAACCAGGAAATAATTAGCCAATAATATATAAAAAATAATATATGGCAAATGCCCAAAATAGTAATAAAATAAAGCAAATAAATATAAAAAAATTAAAATATAAGGAAATATAGGGCAAATAAATTTAATAATATATAATTGCTCTATAATTAAAAATATATATAATAATTAAAATAGGGACATAGGTAAAATGAAATTAAATAATAAAATACAGGTCAAATAAAATACTGGGATATATATATAAAATATATCAAAAACAAATATAATTTTAAATAATGTAAATAATACAATTTAAGGTAAATGTGTCCATAGCATCAGGCAAAATATTAATATTAATTTGTTAATTTAATTAGTGCTTCTGTGGCTCAGTGGTAGAGCATTGTGTTAGTGGCACAAAAGGTTGTGATTTCAATTCCCAGAGAACACACATACTGGTAAAAACAAAAATATATAGCCTGAATGAACTGTAAGTGACTCTGGATAAAAGCGTCAGCTAAATGCATAAAACTGTAAATTGATTAACTAGATGTTTTTCCATTTACATTTAGCTAATTTCATGTTTAATAGCTTTTCTTAATCACTTCGAGGATCAATCATACGTGTGTCAATCAGCAGCAGTGTTTCTGAAATTGAAACCCATTCACACACACCAGAGGAACAGCTTTAGGGTCAAGACAACACTGCTGCTGTTTAGACACAGTCTCAATTAACCAGAAATCACACAAGGCGGCATCTGGTTATTTTACATATATAAAAACTCATCTGACTCGGTCTCACCAGGGTACATCTCCGTAGTCTAACACATGACAGTGTGGCAGAGCTTCAAGAGCAACCCCAAACACCTTCACCTGGAGAAACAAGAGTGATCTGTTCAGCTACTGAAGGACCAGCCAAAACAGGAACAAGAGACGCTCTGTGTGCTCGAAAATCAACAGCATTCCCCTTCAAGTCATCTCCACAGATGAGCTAAAGAAGAAACGGCTCAAGGGCACAAATTACTCTCAGAAGACCAGAATCAAACTGACTGTACTGTAATTAAATCACTTTTCCCTCTTTGACTTTACTGCAAATAAACAGCCATATACACAAACCTGCAACAATATATTAATGAACCGTTCTGTGATAATTTATATTTATGTAGGAAACACAAAAGTTGACGCATTATGACAGATTCTAGACAGATAAACATGAAAAATAATTTCATATAATGAATACTGAGCATTAATAATAAAACACAGGTCTGGTTGCATACAGTTTCAATAATTAGTAGTAATCTATCTAGCGTAGACAGCATTCTGAGGTTAGTACATTTATGTTTTGGGAATTATTGACGTTACATAACAAGCTCGACAACAATTGAGACCGCCGTAGATTGACAAAAACAAGTTTTTCATTATAAAATCAATATTTTATGATGTTTTATTAACTCACCGTGTTCAACGATGTCTGTTTGTTTCTGTTTTTATTCCAGTTTTTGATTTTTATTCCATAAACCGACCGGAGATGCTGAACGACGGCAAGACGAACCACATTTCGCTCCAAAACCTTCATTATTACGGATAAAAACAGCTAAATGTGAGCTTGAAGGTGCTTTCGGTTTAAAAACAAGCGGAATAACGCTTTGGGTGTAAAACACAAACTCTGATGGCTAACGTTAGCTTTAGCTTATTTTCCCTCAGAGTTCCACTTGACGCTTTTCAATAAAAACAACCGTTCAGTCACCAAACTCCTCTCATATTTAACTTCCCAGCTCTGGTGCGCCTAAACCTCATCTTATATAATAAAACAACGCCGCTTTTAAAGTCTTAAAATCGTTGCATAAGCACTGTGTTTGTTTCTGTCTGTCCGCTTCACAACGGCAGCTCGAAAAAAGCCGTTCAAATTTCGCCCTGCCTACGTCACTCAAGCGCTCCCTGCGCGCTGATAGGCTCCTGGTGAGTCACGTGGGAGCTGGATACGCCCCCTTGAGCGCGACACACGTCCTGCGGGCTACAAAGTTTGCAACATATTTTGCTACATTTAAACTTTCTTGCAACTCTTGCGTTTAATTCCTCAGAAATCTGAGTTTACATTTTGTAATTTCCACCGCAGAATAAAAAATAAAAGGTAATTCTTACTTAATTTATGACACAATTCAAACTCATATCTTGTATTTTTTATTTATTTATTATTTATATTATATTATTTATTATCTCATTTATTTATTTCAGAATTGCCAAACAAATTATAAATAAAAAATAAAAGAGGTAATTCTGATTTAATTTATGACACAATTTGGTCTTGTATATCTTGTATTTTTTATTTATATTATATTATTTATTATCTCATTTATTTATTTCAGAATTGCATTATATATATATTTAGTTTAGAAATCAATCTGTGGTAGTATCATGGTATTCTTTGAAGAACCCTTGAGTACATTGTAAATGCAGTGGTGTTGTATATATTTATTCAGTACTTTTGTATGCTTTTACCAACACACTACCATAGCATTGCCACTGTTTTGTATACTTCGGTATTTATTTTATATTTTATTTTTGGCATTATTTAATCTAGCATTTTGGCTTGATGCAGGCATGCAAAACAGCATGCTGGTGATCACTCAACACACTGTTCTCTGTTAATCTGTTTTTATTACAACATTACATGTATATACAGTAAAAGAGACGGTACAAATGTACGGCTGAGACTGAGGTCGTCGTTGGTTTAGAAGCACTTCCTGTGGACGATGGAAGGACCGGCCTCGTCGTACTCCTGCTTGGTGATCCACATCTGCTGGAAGGTGGACAGGGAAGCCAGGATGGAGCCACCGATCCAGACGGAGTACTTACGCTCAGGAGGAGCAATGATCTACAGAGAGACCGGAGAAACACTGAGTGTCTGAAACTCTACATGTGATGCAGATGCAGCTCTCTTAATCTGAACCACTTTCACTGCACTTTAAAAGAGATTAGTGACATGTTCCATTGGTTAACATAAACTAAGAATGAAAATATTATATGATTTTTTTCTTCAAAAGATGTAAATAAAGCAAAGATTATTGGATTATGTTTCAGACTGCAATCTTTAAAATTCAAAATGTAGCATTTAGTTCAATATGTAACGACTCGCCCTTTCTGAGTGAAAATTGTTTTCACACTTTAACAATTTAAATTATTTATCTGGTATTATCTGGTAATATTAAACATGGAACTGATCTGACATGAACAGCTGGATTTGTATAAAGTAGCAAATGTATTGCTGTTTGTTAAATAATGCATTAACTAACATAATTATAGTAACGTGTAACCAAGAAATGTAACGTTGATAAATAGTCATATTTAAAACATATTTAATACTTATTTAGCTATGCAAAAGTGCAATTAATAATGTATATATAGGCAACTACATTGAATTAAAATTTGAATTAAAAAAAGGCATGTATTGCATTTCAAAGTGTGGGTTTGTTCAGTTCATGCATTCATGGGAATCGAACCCATGACCTCCCACAATCTCTAATGTATTGTTGCAGCATCTCACCTTGATCTTCATGGTGCTGGGGGCCAGAGCAGTGATCTCCTTCTGCATGCGGTCAGCAATACCGGGGTACATGGTGGTGCCACCGGACAACACGTTGTTGGCGTACAGATCCTTACGAATGTCGATGTCGCACTTCATGATGCTGTTGTAGGCGGTCTCGTGGATCCCAGCGGACTCCATACCTGAGAGCAGAGCGTTCAGTCATCAGCACTGAGCAGGGCCTGTCAATCAAACCGCGTTCGCGCGAGACTCACCGATGAAGGAAGGCTGGAAGAGGGTCTCGGGGCAGCGGAAGCGCTCGTTACCGATGGTGATGACCTGACCGTCGGGCAGCTCGTAGCTCTTCTCCAGGGAGGAGGAGGAGGCGGCGGTGGCCATCTCGTTCTCGAAGTCCAGAGCCACATAGCAGAGCTTCTCCTTGATGTCGCGCACGATCTCACGCTCAGCTGCGGAGAGGCGAGATTAACCCGTTATTAGCTCGTGCTGCTGTCGCACGTGTTCTCGCGCGCGGACTGCAGCGCACTCACCGGTGGTGACGAAGGAGTAGCCTCTCTCGGTCAGGATCTTCATCAGATAGTCAGTCAGATCGCGACCGGCCAGATCCAGACGCATGATGGCGTGGGGCAGAGCGTAACCCTCGTATACGGGGACATTGTGGGTCACACCGTCACCGGCGTCCAGCACGATACCTGCGGAGCACACCGGGAATCGACCTCATACACTGATCTCACACACAGCATTACAGTTATACACGCGCCACTGTGTCATAAACAATACGGCGCTGGTGATAAATATGAACTCTGAAGGAAATGCAGTCTTTAATAGTCCAACAGAGCTCTAGTGAAACACATACAGCCCCAGTAGTTCATAAATATACAAACAAACCCTAAAGGAAATACAATAAGAATTTTTTTTTGTACACTATTCTAGTCTGAAATGAATGATTTGGAAACATCACTAAACTATCATACTGGGAATCTGGGTTATTATTGCTAACTAAAAGAAAAACCATAACAAAAATAGTTGATATAAAATATGTAAACTTATCTAGTTGCCAAGTCAACATTTACCATTTTCATTTTGAAGTAAAAAAATAACTAAATCTGAAAAAAATAAATAAATAATAATAATAACAATATATAACTATATATATATATATATATATATATATATATATATATAAACTAATAAAAATGACCAAACACTAAAACATTCGCTAAAATAATGGTTAAAAAATAAAAACAAATTCAAAATATATATAAATTAAAAACTATTAAAAACGATACAATAATACAATAACATAATAATAAGGATAAAAATTAAATAACAAATTCAAAATATTACTAAAACTATGAAAGTATATGTTAATCCTTATATGAAAAAACGTAAATAATTAAAAAATAAATAATAATCCGCATATGATGCCCCTGCAGGACAATAGAGGGAATTACACTGAAACGGAATTTAGCTCTTAAAGCAAGAAACTACTCCAATGCAAACGTCATTTAAAAATTTTAAGAGTGATATAAGAGATTCTACCAGATATTTTAACAGCTAATTGTCACGATCCAAAAAAAAAGTGCATATATATGTTGACTCTTAACACTGATTAGTCTCTTTATTAAAAGCCCTCACCAGTGGTACGTCCAGAGGCGTACAGGGACAGCACAGCCTGGATGGCCACATACATGGCAGGGACGTTGAAGGTCTCAAACATGATCTGCAAGAGCAAAGCAGACAAGCGTCATGAAGCAGTCTGACTCTGTCTCTGAGAAACCCTCCGACTCTTCCTCTGTACCTGAGTCATCTTCTCTCTGTTGGCCTTGGGGTTGAGAGGGGCCTCGGTGAGCAGGGTTGGGTGCTCCTCTGGGGCCACACGCAGCTCATTGTAGAAGGTGTGGTGCCAGATCTGAACAGCACACATCACTGTGTCAATCACAACGCCACATGCATGCATTCAACTAGAAGAGATTAGACGCGCACCTTCTCCATGTCGTCCCAGTTAGTGATGATGCCGTGCTCAATGGGGTACTTCAGGGTCAAGATACCTCTCTTGCTCTGAGCCTCATCACCTACATAGCTGTCCTTCTGACCCATACCCACCATCACACCCTGAGGAGAGAGAAGCGTGGTTAGAGAGCAGGCCAGCAGAGCGGTTCCTCTCTTATGATGTTCTGCAGATGTGTTCGCACCTGGTGACGGGGTCTGCCAACGATGGAGGGGAAGACAGCACGGGGAGCGTCATCTCCGGCAAATCCAGCCTTGACCAAGCCAGAGCCGTTGTCGCACACAAGGGCGGTAACCTCTTCGTCGTCGCACATGGTTGGTTTTCTGGTTGGTCTGTGAAGGAAACGGTCAGAGACAGACACAGAGAGTCACACATTTAGAAGAACTGGAAATACTGATAAACACACTGAGTTTACATCCTGAGGACGAGTGCATTAACCACACAGACATCGAATTTTTAAAAATAAAGTATGCATATATGATTTAAAGTACCAAAATGACTAAAACTGAAATAGAAATTAATAAAAGACTGTATAGACATTAAAAAAGTAATTGATAAACACACAGCAAAATGTAACATTTGAACTAAAAGGAAAATGGAAAAAAACTGAAATAAAAAAACCTAATAAAAATGACAAAAGCATCAAAACTACTTAAACTTTAAATGCATTTAAAATTAAAATTGAAGACAGAAATACAAACAAATTAAAGATAACTAATAAAACTTGTAAAAATGACAAAAACATGTGTTTATGTATATAACATATATATATAAAACTGACAAAACTCAACAAAAATTAAAACATAAAAAAGGATTCAAAATATGTAAAAAAAAAATTACTAAAACTAACTGACACTAAACTGAAAGCATAAAAAAATGAATTTAAAAATATTACAAAAAAAACTTTAATGGACACTAAACTGAAAGCATAAAACATAAAAAATATTACAAAATTTACTAAAACTTTAACTAGTTAACTACTTAAGTTTAATTAGGTCTTTATGCAACTTGATCCAGTTCCACATTTACATTTATACACTTATCCAAACACTTTTACGCTTTAGTAACCTAAATTTAATGACGTTTCTAATAAGTGCAAATCATTCTTGTTAGAAACTCACCTAAATCACATATTTATGTGGTATGAATTGCATGCAGCGCAGGTTTTTACAGTAGAATAGTTCAGTAATAATAGCCTAGAGCGATCAGCGGCTCTGTCCATGAAGGGTTAGTGAAATCATATCTCCTCTAAATGCCAAAGAAAGGCTAGGGTTTAACTGAAGGACAGACGCCTATTTAGGGTTTGACGAGTCTCTGCTCGCAGCTGTCACGCTTCATTCAAGCTGAGCTGATGCTTCACCAAAAACGCCTTTAAATCTATTCTGAGATTGCATCTGCTCCCCAAAAAAGAGCAATTGTTAAAACGGTTCTCCAGAAGCAAGATCTAACTCCCACGTCTTTCAAAAACTAAAAAGCTCAAACTAAAGACCTAAAGAGATTTCAGATGCAGAAGGTTCTCCGGATGATCGAAGGACTCACCAAGTTGTAATCACAAGACTGATGCTTCCACTGGGACAGAGACACAAGGTGAGGAGACCCTTTAAATAAGAGCGGCTCTCGGGGCCCGGGGCGGAGCCTGGGGTTCACACAAGCCCAAATAAGTGCAGACAAGAAAAAATAAAAACCAGAAAATAACCCTCTCCACCCATGAACCTGATCCCACCAGAGTTAAGAGAGGCTTCCTGAGCAAGATTCCTGAGTTAAACACCAGATAAAATGACAAATCTGAATATTTATTTGACATTGAATAGTGTTCTTTTATTTTTTCTATGTAATTTGTTTATATAATAAAGTATTTTTTATCATGCTAAAAATGAACCTTTTCTATCATGTTCATCTGCTTTTATTTAATATTTTTCTTTTTATGTCATTTAAAATATTATTTTTATAAATTATATTTTAAAATAATTTTTGTTATACTTAAAAAAATATACTTTAAATATATATATATATATAGTGTAAATGTGCTTTTTAATGTAATTAAAATGTGCTTTTTATACATATAATATATTTTAAAGATTTTTATTATAGTTGTTTTTATAAAGTATATTTTTTATTTAAAAAATCATAAATAGTGGTTTTATGTAATATATATATATATATATTTTTTAAATACACAATGTATCTTTTATATTTTTGCTTTTTAGGTGTTTTTTTTGTTTTTGTTTTTTGCATGCTTTATCACTGTTGTAAACATCTGTATAATTATGTATTAATTTCTCCTCCCAGTTTTCAGCTCAGTCCTGCACACAAATCTTCTTCATGTCTGGTTTTTTGTCACAGTAATGTCAGACTTCTGTGGGAAACAGAGAGAGGTTTTCAAGGCTATAGTCAGCACTCTCTTTATATAATTCTGATTATTCAGCGTTTTACGAAAGATGTCCCCCAACCGTAACCGTCTCGTTTTAGCAACGTCTTAGAGGCTCCTCGCTCTCTCCAGGAGGAATACTGTATATGTCAATGGGCCAGTGTGCTGGCATGTGGGCTCGAACCCTAAATGTGGTGAACAGCTGAGGGGTAACAGCAGCCGGCCCGCTCCCCCGAGCTGCGCTCTGATTGGCCGGGCTGTAGTAGTAGCTGCGCTCTGATTGGCTTAGCTCTCTCCTTTTAGGGTCACAGTTCTCATCAGGTGTTATGAGCCGAGCGTTTGTCCCATTGGTGTGATTCATAAGAGCACCTCATTAGGAAATACAACCTTACAATGACAACACATGGACGTCTGGAGCCGGGTTTGTGGCTCTTTCTTACACACATCTCCAAACTAGAGCATGAAGAAGAACTGAGAACCGAAATAGAAGAGTGTGAACCCTTCATCCATCCATCTGGATTAAAAAAAAAATCACTATAATATAATTAAATAAAAAACGAAATACATTACAAAATCTAAAAATGTGATGGATATGTATAACAAAAAATATACAAATATTTTTTAATTACATAGAAAGATCAAATAGATTTATTTTGATATGTTATACATATATTTGGTAAGTTAATGTCTGTTTTATTTATATATTAATTTATAATTAATTACTTATAGATAATTTAAATTCAAAGTGTGAATTCTTACAAATGCTAATTATATACTTTTAATTACATAAAATAGGACAATATATATATATATATATATAATGCAAATATTTTTAATTTCATAAAAATATAAAATTATTTGTTTTTATTGTTCCAATGTTAATCTCTCTTTTAATGTGATTAAAACCACTTCACTTTTTGATCACTTCGCCATGTTCAAGAGTGTAAAAATGGTTGAATTGTGTCCAGAGTAAATAGTTATTGATATCTGTCTCTGTTTGAGACTGAAAGTGTATTACTGAGAGCTGTACATGTGTTGGTTCAGAAGGAGAGATTGATGAGGCTGGTTACATTCCTCTTCACAGTCCACAGCTTCAGAGCTGACTATTAATAGCTGCTTTGCTCTGTGTGGAGAGTGAAGGAGCGTTTCTCTGATGAACCGAGACACGTGTGTGATCTAATGAAGGAACGAATCCATGTCATTATCATCTGAAGAGCATTAAAGGAGTCTGTTACTGTTCACCAGTTAATGTGTGCATCATATTACACAGCAACAGCAGACGTTTAGATCAGCAGTGATGGGAAATCATATATATGATACATATTGTGGTAATTAATATTCTTTTTTAATTTTTATATATATTTTTTGTAGTTCTATTTTATCCTTCATACTATATATATATATATATATATATATATATATATATATATATATATATATATATATATATATATATATATATATATATATATATATATATATATATACTGTATATATATATATATATATATATATATATATATATATATATATACTGTATATATATATATATATATATATATATATATATATATATATATATATATACTGTATATATATATTATATATATATAAGCAATTGAGTATTACAATAGTGGAGATACAAATATCATATTAAATAAATAGTGTTTTTATTTATATTTATATGAAAATAAGTGACTAAAAATGCAGATAAATCTCTCTCAGGCCATTTATGTTTTATTAAGATTTTTTTTCTCAGTTTTTGTCATGTCACAAATTATGACAAAATGTATGGTACAGTTCAGTATAAATATAAAAAAAAAATGCAGTGAATTTATGAAGTTAGTGACCCTTTCTCAAAGATCAGACTTCACACATAAATATAAGGATATATATTTTTTGTCAACTACACACACACACACACATACACACACACACACACACACACACACACACACACACACATATATATATATATGTATATGTGTGTGTGTTTGTGTTAATTTAATAAATTAATGCCAGTTTTATTGATTTATTAATTCATAATTTATTTATTAATTATTTTTTTAATTACAAAAATAAAATTATAACATAAAAGAAAATAAATTTTTAAAACTAAATTAAATTAATCTAATTTTTATTAAAATAATAAGTCAATTATTTATTCAATAACGTTATTTTTTCGGTTCTGAGACTGAGTAAAACATAAAGTTTCTCATATTTCTCGCACAGAGAACAGAGTGAAGCAGCAGCGCCTCTAGCGGCGTCATGACGTAGCGCGTGCCGCGTCACCAGACTGTATGGTTTGGTTTTCTCCGGCGTTTGGAGCTGAGGAGAGAGGGAGAGCTGGCTCACGATGAAGGGTGACACTCTTTCTTTCTCTCCAAGTGTTTCCAATAGCACAAACACGCTTTAAGGAGTGCGATTACACTTGAACAGAAAACAGCTGGCACAAATCTTTGGCACAGTTTGAAGGGCAGGCTGCGATATTAATAATATGATAATAATATTACAGTGGGATGTAGTTTGAGTTAGAATGCAGATGGAAATTTATGTTAATTAACAAAAATAGTAACATTTGTAAAAAAAATTATAACTAGCCTACCTTTTTTATAGTAAAATGTAAATATTCTGACTGTTTAAGTTATATTACAATTAACCATTTAGATAATGATAACCATGCATTTAGTTTAAATGCACAAATGCTATAGCTATATTTATAGATAATATAATTATATTTCATAAGGCTACTCCTTTAATACATTTAACATGTCTACATTAATAATATAACACAATTCTGTATGAATATCCTGAAAGGCTGTGTAGGTTGTAGATGCAGGAGTCTGTCCACACCAGCAGGCGGCGCTGCGCTGTCATTTATCCACTCCATCAGTGACTGTTTCCTGTGTTTGTCTGAAGACCTCTGGGGCCTCATGTACAAAGACTTGCGTTGAATTCATACTAAAACATTGCTTACGTTCAAAGCTGTAAATGTGCGTACGCACAAAAAAAATCAGATGTATTAATCTCTGCGTACGCAGCATTCCACATACATTTTCTTTGTACATCCCAATTAACGCGAAATTGAGCGCACATGCATGAGCACTACCCCACACCCTGTCTCCTCCCTCAATTAAATTAATTTAAATATGGTAATTAGTCTAATTTGGCAAAAGAAACCTGCTAGAACATGGCTAAAGCAAGCAAGAAACGAAATTTCACTGAAAATGAATTAGAGGTCCTACTAACAGAGGTAGAAACAAGAAAAAATATTTTATTTGGAACTTTGTCCTCTGGAATTAATTATAAAAGAAAGAAAAAAGAGTGGGAGAGTTTGTCTGATGCCGTCAACGTGGTGGGATCTGAGAGTCGCACCGTAAATGAACTGAAGAAGAAATGGTCTGACATAAAGGTGGAAGTTAAGCGGAGAACTGCTGCGCAGCGACAAAGTGTGGGCAGAACAGGCGGTGCTACAGGGGCAGATGAACTCGCACCCTTTGATCAGAGAGTTGCGTCTATTGTAGGAGACACGTTAATCTCTGGAATCGTATCCGTTGATGTGGGAGACTCGGATATACTACAGGCTGTTCTGGAGTCACAGCAACAAATTGTTAGGGCCATTGAAGAAATGAACAGTCACTTAAAAAATGTCACTGACGCACTTACAGAAATAAGCCATTCATTAAAAGAATTGGTCAAAAAATAAACTTTTTGTCTGAGTACCATTTATATTGTCGCAATTACACGTATACGGGCCTGAATGGCTTGTTGATTGTGCTGCACATATACTGGTCCTGGGTCAGGGTCATCTAGCGGTGCCCCCACCTCACCAAGGTGTATGCCATGCCTGTGTGCAACATTGTGCAGCACTCCACAGGCCAGTATGATGCGGCAAACCTTGTCAGGGCGGTATAACAGCATCCCCCCGGTCCTGTCAAGGCAGCGCCACCGACTTTTCAGCTGCCCAATCGCCCGCTCCACAACTGACCGAGTGCGAGAATGGGCATCATTGTGTCTGCGCTCTCGGTCAGTTTGTGGGTTGGTGAGGGGGGTTAACAGCCACGTCTTTAGTGGATAACCACTGTCTCCTGATGGGCAGTTGAATAATTACACACACAAACATTAAACTTTTAGATAGAACCATACATTTAAATGCATAACTTACCAAGTAGCCACCCATCGCGCACCCTGCCAGCTTGGAGTCTCATCCCAACCATGCTGTTTGTGAGGATAAATGAATCATGGGTTGACCCAGGCCACCTTGCCACAATATTTGTTAGGCGCATTTGTGCATCACATATAATCTGCACATTTATTGAATGAAAATGTTTCCGATTCACATATGCAAATTCTTCAGATGGCGCCTTTATAGCAATATGTGTGCAGTCGATCGCTCCGATTACATTATGAAAACCGGCTATCGCTGCAAATTGCGCTTTAATGTTTGGCTGGTCACCTGCATCGTATGGGAACGTTATGTACCGGGTAGACAAGCGGATGATCCCGTCCCATACAGCTGGCATTGCACGGCTCAAACACGACTGGCTTATACCTGAGCGGTCTGCTAGTTCTCTTTGGAAAGAACCAGTTGCCAGGAAACCAAGTGTAGTAAGCACCTGTAAAGGAACGGGTAATGCGTGGCTCCTCACTGTCTCTCTTTCCAAATTCGGACCCAACTCAGCGCAGAGCTCCAAGAGTATAGCCCTTGGAAATCTGAAACGGCTGATAAGCCAGTCATCATCGTGGGCCAGAAAATCATTGTGGTCCCTAAAAACTCGTTCTCTCCGGATTCGTCCATTGAAAATGTCCTCTAATAAAGCCAACACTGCCATTGCTAGACGGGTTGTAGGCTATCAATTTGCACATGCTTTATATATGTTACTTAATTGCATAATTAATAGAATATTTTAATAAGACTCGTGTGACAATAATATGTCAAATAATTTATCAATTACAAATTATAAGCAATCTGACAGCTGGTGGTGCGATAGAACAATTCGTAGTGTAATGTTTGCCACTTCACTTTATTGCCTCTATGAGTCGCCAACGGACAAAAATCACGACAAATGTACGTACGCCAGGCATGAAGTTTACGTGGAGGAACGCACATTCTTACGTTAATTTCACTGTTAGTACATCTGACCGTGAACGTGAAAGCTGGCGTACGCCGTGTTTTTGTGCGTACGCAGTGTTGATACATGAGGCCCCAGGTGTTTCACCACTCTACTAAACACAGTCAAGAAATCAGTCTGTAATCCAAAAGACCCTTACAACTGGATGCAAAGTACAGAAGTTTGCATTTTGTACAATGGCAGTGAAACCTGCTCATTATAGTCTGTCATATGATAACAGTTATTCATTTATTTAATCAATTATATGATATGCTGATGATTTTATTAACTACACATCAGTTTTGGAAATGACCCCCCCCCCTCCCAAAAAATAAATAAAATAAATTAAAGTCATTATGTTTGACAAAACACCATTGAATAGACTCTCTAGAGAAAAAAATAGTTTTGCATAAATAATGATAATAAATGGGTATTAATGTTTTTTTTATGTAATTTTGAAATTGGAGATGATTAAAAAAAATACTATAAATATTAAGCTAAAAGCGCAACGGTAATAATAAGTGAGTCATTTAATCATTCATTCAAACAGTTGAATCTTTCAAACATTTGTTCAAACAGTTGAATCTTTCATAAATGAGGCAATATACTGTCTTTATGAATGAGTCACTGAATCATTGACTCACTTGATTTGTTCAAATAGTTGAATCATTCAGAAACGAGGCAAAGGACTGTCTTTATGAATGAGTCACTGAATCATTGACTCACTTGATTTGTTCAAATAGTTGAATCATTCAGAAACGAGGCAAAGGACTGTCTTTATGAATGAGTCACTGAATCATTGACTCACTTGATTTGTTCAAATAGTTGAATCATTCAGAAACGAGGCAAAGGACTGTCTTTATGAATGAGTCACTGAATCATTGACTCACTTGATTTGTTCAAATAGTTGAATCATTCAGAAACGAGGCAAAGGACTGTCTTTATGAATGAGTCACTGAATCATTGACTCACTTGATTTGTTCAAACAGCTGATTCAGTAAGGAATCACTGCTGTGTGTTGACCAGAGTCTCATCGACTCGGCTGTGACTGTGACTTTCATTTGTGAAATTGAGCAAAACATACAATATTGCACCTATGATGCAACACTAAATTAATTTCTTGTTGTATAAACCAGTGGTGCAGATGTTGGGGAAAAACAGCACTCTTGTTGGTATATATATTATTTAAAAGAGGGTAATTTTTAATTTTAGGCTCATATCAATAGGGATGGTTATAGAATAATGTCAGCTTTAATAAGCATTCATCTATCAGTCCATACAGTGAAAACTCTTCAGTGTTAATTACTTTACTAAGATTTATTTTGTAGGCTATATTACTTACCTAACCAGTAATGTTAGATCTTCATGTACAAATTAAAGCACTGTTCTTTCATTTGTATTATTGTTTTGTTCTATTTGTGAGTTTGTTGTACTTTAATCATTTTCTTTCACATATCCTGTTAAGACGAACCGTATTTGCAGCATGTTTTTTTTATTTTATTTTATTTTTTTGATTGTGCAGCAAAGTGTGGCTGTAAACATCAGTCATCTGTGCTGGAGGAGACTAAAAGACATCTTGTCAAGCTACTGTTAATTGAACGACCCTGTTGGGAAGAATAGCTGGCTTTGTTACAAGAAACGGCACTGATGTTATTTAAAGGAACAACATAGAACCAATTTAAGAAATATTATGGATTTATATGATGATTTAATTGAAGGTGACTTTGTCAAACTTAGTTACACATGCACATGAAAGATAAACACCAGTTTTTAACTAAATATTTGGCTGCAAATGTCATTATCTGAAAGACATGAAATGGACCTCTGAGTGAATCAAATGAATCAGTGAATCAGGTATTTAAAACTTGATTCTGAATGATCCAATTTCTGGTAAACTCTGGTTGCACTGGTGAAGAAAGTAGTTAGATACTACAGAGTATGGACTTCTGGGAACATTATTGAGCGAATCAACTGAATCTGTGAATCTTTGAGCTGTTTTTTTTTTTTAGTTATTAAACTACACTGTTGAGTAATGAATCAAATGAATCAGTGAATCTTTGAATTAGTATTTTGAAGCGGAGTTTTTGAATGATCCAGTTTGATAAAATGAATCATATGATCAAGTCATGTAAACAATGTTAAAGTTCGAAAAAGTAGTTAGCTATTAAGCTGCACTACGGAGTAATGAATCAAATGAATCTGTGAATCTGTTAAATAAAAGTATGGCTTTCTGGAAACAATATTGAGTCAATCAGCTGAATCAGTGAATCTTTGAGTGTTTTTATTATTTTCCATTTTTATAGTTATTAAGCTACACTGCTGAGTAATGAATCAGTGAATCTTTGAATGAGTATTTTGAAACAGACTTCCTGATTTGATCTAGTTTGTTAAAATGTATAATATTATCAAGTCATGTTAACAATGTTAAAGTTTGTAAAAGTTGTTAGCTATTATGTTACACTGTTGAGTAATGAATCAAATGAATCAGTGAATCTTTGAATGAGTTTTTGAAGCTGACTTTTTAACTGATCCAGTTTGCTAAAATGATTCATATTATTGCCATGTTAAAAAATGTTAGAGTTTGAAAAAGTAGTTAGCTATTAAGCTACACTATTGAGTAATGAATCAATGAATCAATGAATCAAATTAATCTGTGAATCAGTTATTTAAAACTTGATAATGAATGATCCGATTTCTGGCAAATTCTTGTTGCACTGGTGAATACAATAACTAGATACTATACTACAAAGTATGGCGTTCTGGAAACAATATTGAGTGAATCAGCTGAATCAGTGAATCTTATTTATAAGTTCCTTATTTATTGGAAAATAAGTTGCTAAGGGTCAAAATTGCATTGTTGAGAGAAAATAACACAGATAAGTTGATTTTTAAATGATTTATTTATTGAAATTGTACAGTTTTATTATATAAATTTTTACATTAAGTTTTTTTATTTTGATGGTTTTATTTTAAAATTATTTGTATATTGTAATTTTGTAATATTGTGATTTTAATTATTTTTAGTAAGTGTTTCATGTTGATTTGTTTAAAAAAAAAATATTTTAATTTTACATTATTAGGATTTTAATCATTTGTAGTACGTATTTATGTCAATTTACTTTTTTTTTCATTATTATGAATTTAATTTTAAGAACGGGAAATATGTTGATTTGTTTTATTTTAAAATATGAATTTTAATTTTACATTATTATAATTTTAATAATTTTATATACCGTATTTTCACACCAGGACAAAACTGCACTGTCGAGAAAAACAACACTTTAAAAATAAACAACATTTTATTACTACTTTCATAAATAATGTAATATACCGGTAAATAAAATGAAGCGTTTGCCAACATTATAAACACTGTGACTCTCCAAAACAGATCCTTTATATTTAACAGTATTCAGAACAGTAATGAAAAATAAAAAAAGTGTAAAACAAGTTAATTATAGTGTTGTTGCAGTCTCTTTCAGTTAAAACAGCTCAGACTTACACTTTAGTCTGGGACTAGGCTTAAGCCTTGTCTGTGAAAACGGGTTAGTCGACTCAAACATAACAAAAAAACAAAACCGGGACAAGCTTGGCTTAATATGCTAATAACTAAAAAGCACACTTGACACCAGGACTAAAACTTGGACTAGCTGACAAAATCAACACCCTACACTAAACTAAACAAGAGTGCGAGAGACGCTGGATATGATGATGATGTTTGAATGCAGCTCTAGAATCTGTTGAGGTTCAGCGGGTTCACTCTGCTCTTACATAACCTGGAACATATCTCTGTCTGTCTCTCCTTCACCTTCACACACACAGTGAGAAACTGACAAGCACCAGCACCAGCTGGAAGCCAAATTCTGTAACCTGTCCTTGTCTAACAACAGCCTAAATCTTGATTTTCACTTCACACCAGCTTTTATCATCTAAATGCATTATAAAGACATATTCATATAATTTTAATAGACTTAATAATTATTATATATTTGTGTAATGTAATCCTTTTAGCTTTTATATTATTAAATTAATGTGTTTTGTAAAGTGTTATTATTGAGATCATACAATGCATTATAAGGTGCATTACCAGGCATAATATAATATGCCTTTTGTAATGTCAAATACATTTACAAATTTAGGTATACATTTATTTTAATAAATTATAAATCTAAAAAACAAAAATTTAATAATTTATTTAAAAAGAAATACTTGAAAAAATACTTGTGTAGTATATTATATCAAGTAATCCTTGCAGATTTATAATTTTCATATTGTTAAACACTGGGACAGCGCCATCTGCTGGCAGAGAATGAATGTGCATTTTCAATCAGCCCGTCTGCTGTTTTTGTTCAGACCAAAGCGGACATTCACCAATGTTTTTATGCAGCAAACACACAAAGTTGTAAATGATAAGAAGATAATGCATTATAAAAATCTAAATAATTAAGCCAGTAAAATATAATAAATGAATCTGAAGTCTTTCTGCTTTCAGATGCAGTGATTCACAAGCTTTTTAATCAGCCATTGAGCTAAAATATTTGCTTAAAGTTTTAGCTGTTATTTGACGTCTGTATAGTTTGTTTTTATTAAATTTTATTTATTAGTTATTTAGTTTATTTATTAGTTTTTATTTATTAGCTGAAATAAAACAAGTTAACTTCTTTATATTTTATTTTACATAACATTTATTTAAAGTATCGCATTTTTAATGGTTTTAGATTTAGTTGTGGGTAAAAACAAATTAATTATAAATTTGTTTGTGTTTCATTTTGATTTGTTTAATTTTAAAATGATTTTATTTATTGTAATTTTGCATGTTATTTTATAAAATTGTTAGATTTGTTTTATTTTTAAATTAATTATTTATTTTGATTTTATATTATGATTTTAGTAATTTTCATTTTCATTTTCATTTTGATTATACATTTTTTTTATTATTGATATTAATTTGATATTATTATGATTTTAATACATATTAGTACAGTATTTAAAATAAGTTGAGTTGAGTTGAGAAAAAAAAATAGATAAGCAACACCTGTGTATATTATATTATTACATTCAGAAGTACTGTAAAATGCCGGTAAATAAACCTAAATGAATTTATTTAAAACAAAACTGAAGCTTGCGGTAAATAGACTATAACTTGTGCTATAAGTCGTTTAGGAACAGAAGTAGCAGCTAATAATGCAACCTATTCTAGAAAATAAAGTAAGTGTTGTTTCTTTGATTGTTTTTAATGTTTTATTATTTATTTACAATATTATTTTATTAATGAGCTTTCTCATACGTGCTTTCTCATATCTCTCTCCACGTGTAGAACATGTGTCGAAACGCTGTATGCGCTATTAGTAGGATCCACAAACACAACGGCGAGGTTCAGAGGTCACAGAAACAGAGCAAGGAATGCACACAATAACAGAATGTTACTGAATGAATCCATGGTTTGAACAAATCGAGGGAGTCAATGATTCAGTGAATCATTCATGTAGAGTCACTTGCTTCCTTTCGGAATGAATCCACGGTTTGAAGAAATCGAGGGAGTCAATGAATCAGTGACTCATTCATGTAGAGTCACTTACTTCGTTTCTGAATGAATCAGCTGTTTGAACAAATCGAGGAAGTCAATGATTCAGTCAGTCATTCATGAAGAGTCACTAACTTCGTTTCTGAATGAATCAGCTGTTTGAAAAAATCAGTGGCCGTTTCTCAAACAGAAGGCTGCATCCTCTGGAGGTCGCATTTGCAGGCTGTATATTTAATCAAGCCTGGTTTATTTCAGTAAACCAAGCGTTACATTCGCAAGTCATAAGCATCTTACAAAAAATTATGCTTAACTACGAATGATGGTCAAGTTTGTAACTGTTAATGTTTTTAAATAAGATCATCTTTATGCAGGATGCAGCCTTCTGTTTCAGAAATGGTCAATAATTCAGTGAATCATTCATGAAGAGTCACTTGCTTCGTTTCTGAATGATTTAGCTGTTTGAACAAATCGAGGAAGTCAATGATTCAGTCAATCATACATGAAGAGTCACTTGCTTCATTTTTTTTAATGAATCCACAGTTTCTTTAAATCGAGGAAGTCAATGATTCAGTGAATCATCCATGAAGAGTCACTTGGGTCCTTTCTGAATGAATCAGCTGTTTGAACAAATCGAGGAATTCAATGATTCAGTCTATCATTCATGAAGAGTCACTTGCTTCGTTTTTTGAATGAATTCACGGTTTCTTTAAATCGAGGGAGTCAATGATTCAGTGAATCATCCATGAAGAGTCACTTGCATCGTTTCTGAATGAATCAGCTGTTTGAACAAATCGAGGAATTCAATGATTCAGTCTACCATTCATAAAGAGTCTCTGTTTTCCTTTCTGAATGAATCAGCTGTTTGAGCAAATCAGGGGAGTCAATGATTCAGTGAATAATTCACGAAGAGTCACTTGGATCGTTTCTGAATGAATCAGCTGTTTGAACAAATCGAGGAATTCAATGATTCAGTCTATCATTCATGAAGAGTCACTTGCTTCGTTTTTTGAATGAATTCACGGTTTCTTTAAATCGAGGGAGTCAATGATTCAGTGAATCATCCATGAAGAGTCACTTGCATCGTTTCTGAATGAATCAGCTGTTTGAACAAATCGAGGAATTCAATGATTCAGTCTATCATTCATGAAGAGTCACTTGCTTCGTTTCTGAATGATTTCGCTGTTTGAACAAATCGAGGAAGTCAATGATTCAGTCAATCATACATGAAGAGTCACTTGCTTCATTTTTTTGAATGAATTCACGGTTTCTTTAAATCGAAGGAGTCAATGATTCAGTGAATCATCCATGAAGAGTCACTTGCATCGTTTCTGAATGAATCAGCTGTTTGAACAAATCGAGGAATTCAATGATTCAGTCTACCATTCATAAAGAGTCTCTGTTTTCCTTTCTGAATGAATCAGCTGTTTGAACAAATCAGGGGAGTCAATGATTCAGTGAATAATTCACGAAGAGTCACTTGGGTCGTTTCTGAATGAATCAGCTGTTTGAACAAATCGAGGAATTCAATGATTCAGTCTATCATTCATGAAGAGTCACTTGCTTCGTTTTTTTAATGAATTCACAGTTTCTTTAAATCGAGGGAGTCAATGATTCAGTGAATCATCCATGAAGAGTCACTTGCATCGTTTCTGAATGAATCAGCTGTTTGAACAAATCGAGGAATTCAATGATTCAGTCTACCATTCATAAAGAGTCTCTGTTTTCCTTTCTGAATGAATCAGCTGTTTGAACAAATCAGGGGAGTCAATGATTCAGTGAATAATTCACGAAGAGTCACTTCCTTCTTTTCAGCTGTTTGAACAAATCGATGAAGTCAATGATTCAGTGAGTAATTCATGATGTGGAAGAACAGCATTTCTATGCAGTTGTGGTGAATTAAGGGTTCAGAACTGAGAACTAGTTCCACATTCATCAACCAAATCAGTTGAAATGAGAGAGAAAGACAGTCTTTCTATTGTGGTGTTCTCACTAATGGATGTGAAACAAACATGGAAATTTATCAGCAGACAGACTCAAAAATCTAGATGAAATCAGTCTCGTTGACTGAGTGAATCTATCAGATTGATTCCTCGCCTACTGAACCACAAGTCATTCTTTCCAAATACAATTTCAATCTAATGTCATGGCCTACTGCTTTGTTAAAAAAAATCAATATTGAGGCAAACAGTGATTTAGTGTTGTGTAGTACTTCACACTGGTTGGCAGATATTGCATTTAAAACCTTGAAAGAAATTAAATGAAGGTTTGAATGAAGCATCATGTTTTTATCTTCATCAGGTCTGAGTCTCACGGCAGCATCACCATCATGTCCATGAATGTGAACCTCATAACGCCTGAGAACATCTCAGCCAGCTCCCAACGGAGATACGAGACGAAGGTCCGCACAATGATCTCACATCTGACATCATGGGAAACACACTTTCTTCCTCATCTTGTACCTTCAAGGCCTGTAGAGAATGTCCTTCCCCTCGCAATCTCACTCACACTTGTTTGTTTTAAGAATTTCCCATTAACCCACAATAAATCTCAGTGTTGCTTTTGGCCAAATTTCCCCTTGATGTTTTCACACTTCATCGCAATCAAACATGGTGGAAGTCTTAAGTCTGTAACCCCATGAGAAGCCGTTTAATTCAGCATGCATGAGTCCTCAGAACAATGGCGACGCCCTTCTGAAATAATGATTCAGCCCTGTCTGAACCCCTGCCGCTCTGTGCTCCGCTTTATAACAGACAATGAAAAGCTTTTGCTTTCTGTCTATTTGCGTTATGAGCATGAGAGAAATTCTGTCTTTCAGATTCAGACAAGACTGCAGAATCTGAGCAGCAATTTATAAAACAAGAACAACGACATCGAAGTACTAGCCATGAGTACATGATGTCACTTCCTGCTCTCAGATCATTGCATTATTGATGCATTTGGCAGACACTTTTATCAAAAGTGAAATGCATTTCATTCAATGATATTTGGCATTTTGAAATGATGGACATTAGTCGATAAGTGTCCAGAATGCTGAAACTTACATTGCATTCAATGTAAACATTAGTGGTCAACCGATATAAAGCCCAATATTTGATGTTTTTAAATTATCGGCATCTGTATGGCTGAGTGTCATAAGCAGCTTATTTGAACACGACAAGATAACACCACTTACATTAAAACCAAGGTATAATTTAGTGGATGGCCAATATATTGCCAAGGCTGATGTTTGAAATTTTTTAATTATCGGCACCGATAATTAAATTTATTAATTAAATTATAATTTTCCTGGACTTTATATGAGAAGATATGATTATGGAATGCATGTTTACTTTTTTATTCATGTTTTCAAATAATTCTTTATTTGTGATAAAAGCTATAATAGGATTACAGAAGCAAGCACTTCCTAAAGCATAAATCCAATAAAGTTAACTTATTTCACATTCATTTTACAATGAATTATTCCTAATTTAGAAACTGTGTAAAATAAATGTAATTGCAGCAATTGTCATGTGTCTTATTTAAATTATATAGTATAATTTCATATATACAGTACAGACCAAAAGTTTGGAAACATTACTATTTTTAATGTTTTTGAAAGAAGTTTCTTCTGCTCATCGAGCCTGCATTTATTTGATCAATAATACAGAAAAAACAGTAATATTGTGAATTATTATTACAACTTAAAATAATAGATTTCTATTTGAATATACTTAAAAAAATTTTTTTTTCCTGTGATGCAAAGCTGAATTTTCAGCATCATTACTCCAGCCTTCAGTGTCACATGTAACATCAGTCGATCACATGATCATTTAGAAATCATTCTAATATTCTGATTTATTATGAGTGTTGGAAACAGTTCTGCTGTCTCATATATTTGATTAATAAAAGGTTAAAAAGAGCTGCATTTATTCAAAATAAAAAAAAATTCTAATAATATATATTCTAATAATATATTTTCTTTACTATCACTTTTTATCAATTTAACACATCCTTGCTGAATAAAAGTATTGATTTTATTTAAAAAGAAGAAAGAAAAAAAAATTACTGACCCCAAATTACTGACCAGTAGTGTATATTGTTATTACAAAATATTTCTATTTTAAAAACATAGCTTCTTTTTTTTAACTTTTTATTCATCAAAGTATCCTAAAAAAGTATCACATGTTCTGAAAAAATATTAAGCAGCAGAACCGTTTCCAACTTTGATAATGAATCATCATATTAGAATGATTTCTAAAGGATCATGTGATAATGATCCTAAAAATTCAGCTTTGCATCACAGAAATAAATGATAATTAAAAGTATAATACATTTAAAAACAATTATTTTAAATTGTAATAATATATCACAATATTAATTTTTTTTTTCTGTATTTTTGATCAAATAAATGCAGGCTTGATGAGCAGAAGAAACCTCTTTCAAAAACATTAAAAATAGTAATGTTTCCAAACTTTTGGTCTGTACTGTATATATCTGCTTTTTATAGACAATCAGCTCTTTAAAATATATAATTCTTATTTAAAAAATCAGTTATGCCATATAAAATGGCTTTCTATCATCCATTGGCTCTTAAAGATATTGTTATCAGTCGACCCCTAGTGTACATTTGATGAGTTCATGCATTCCTTTTTATTTGTGTTTTTACCTATTTCTTTAATTGTGAAAAAACTGCTATGGTTACCGAATGAAGATGGTTAACTGCAAATCTGTTTATTTTACAAATTTTTATACATTTTCCATGTTAATTAATTGTATAATCAAAATCCAAATTTCAGTACAGCAATTGTTATGGATCTCATTTAAATTAAAGAATGTTAAATAATATATATCGGCGTTATATCGGTCATCGGTTCTTTAAAATATCGGCATTGCTCATAAAAAAAAAAAAAATCCATATCGGTTCCATACCTTTGATTCCTTCATGCATTCTCTTTTATTATTTGTATTTTTTACTATTTCTTTAATTGTGCAAAACACTGTGATACGATTACAGATTGAAGATATTAAAGTGCTAATCATTGTATTTTAAAAAAGTATTTATTTATATGCATTTTATTTATTTTACAATTCATTATTTCTAATTTAATAAACATTAATCAAATTGTCTATGCAGCAATTTTTATGCATCTTATTTAAATTAAATCGTGTTATATCATATATATCGGCATTAAGTCGGCATCAACTCTCCAAGATATCGGTTTCCGCATCGGTTGCTCGGTGATCAGTTTGTGCATGATTCCTGGGAATCGAACCCATGACCTTGAAGTCCCAAGCAATGTGCTGTACTAGATTTATTTAGCTTTCTCATTGCATTTAGATTCTCCCAGTGAAATGATAAACTGATGTGAGAAGCATAAACAGCAAGAGGAGGGGATTGCTTGTCATCGAGATTTACATCGTTTGCATATTTAGTTAATTAGCGGTTTGGTGTTGCTTTCTGTTATTACACAGTTTACAAAACTCCCTCTAACCCCGAGTTATGGGTTCAATTATGATTCTGTCCCTGAGCCAGAACATCAAGTTCAGGAAGTAGAACCACCTTAAACTTTCCAGACGGTCTGATCAACATCTAAAGAGCGATAAGAGAAACAAAATGATGCACTGATATGAAAACTAAGAGACTAACGCCACACACACAGCTCGTTACCTCTCATGGCTCTTTTACCCTGTTTAGAAACATTTGGAGTGCTTCCTGTTGATTGGTACGCTGTGTTTACATTGCACCACGTCCGTCTGTGGGTTTCTGTAGATAAGGCTCCATTGTGTCTGAGAACAAGACCTTCAGAGTCTCTCCTGTCACATTCCTCTGCAGGTCGATCTGCCCAAGGAAACCCTCATCAACTTCCTGTCTCTCAAGGTTTGTACCACCCGCTATTATTATGAGCTATTCTGAGTAAATAAATGGCATTCCAGTGGAAAAGTGGAAGAGGGGGACCCTGTGTGCCGACAATCCTTGTGATGAGGGAAACCCTCTCCATCAACATGAGTCACTGCTACAGGAAGAACAGCCCGTTTGTGCCGTTTAACCAGGAACAAACATGAGCTCACACAGAATGATGGGATATTTCACACTAATCCAGAGCTTCAGTAATTCAGCAGTTCAAAAGTGTGACCAAAACACTCCACTAAACCACAAGGACTGTGTCAGGGTTTTAGTTTTAGCAATTTTGTTTGTCATTTTTATTGTTTTTGCTATTTAAAAAAATATATTGTTATAGTTTTAATGCATTATATTTTGGTTTTAGGTGTTTTAGTACATCAAGATAAACTAAATAAGAAATGTTGTCTTGGAAACTAGCTGAAATAAAATAAGTTTAACCCTCTGGTGCTCCTCAGTCATTTTTGACTAAAAATTGTTATTGTTATTATATTATCGGAATGGCGAAGTTTTTGGCACTTCTTGTGTAAATATATATATAAAAACAAAATAACATAGACCTGATATAAAAAGGTTAAATTAACCTGAAAAAACAAATAGTTGACTTTTACTCCTCGTGGTCAAAAATGACTGCACTGGTAATGAATTTCATCTAGTGGAAGCGTTTGGTACTGCAGCCTTTTTTGTGATATCAACCTCAATTTCGGAGCACAACTTTTATTTAGGTTTATTGTAGATTTATTTATTCCCAATTAGTAATTAAAGTGCTTCAACTTTAAGTTATTTCAGTTGGTTTATCAATTCACTATTTATAATTAATAAAAAAAAAATATTTTAGTTTAATTTCAACCAACAAGTTTAAAAATGTAAAATATAAATGCATGAAACTGATGGCCATATACACAATATCTATATTATGAAAATACACTAGAATTACAGAAATTATCAGGTTATGAGCTATAAATTGTTATGGCCTGTGCATGTGAGTAAAGTCAATACATTTTAGTCCAATATGATAATATTACCATGTCATGAAAAATAAATCCTCTCCAGACCAAAATGACTTGAACACAATAATTAGGGTTAACAAACATTTGTCACACAATTCATTTTTATTTCAAAAACAAGTGTACATGTTAGAGCCGAACATCTATTGGATCATATTGACTCGTGACGAAGGTCAAATAAATAAGAGCTGATATAAAGCAGACAGACGGTTTATAAAATCTGTACAGCAGCTTTGGGTTTCTCTGAAACATCACAGACCAGACAGAAATCAGACACTTACTGGAGTTTAGTATTAATAAATACAGGTGAAAAAATAAATAAGATACATCCCTCTACTATTTTTATGTTTTTTTTGCACATTTTTCAAACAACTGGATTCGCTGTAATTGCGGCTCAGACATATACATATATACATATACATATATATATATATATATATATATATATATATATATATATATATATATATATATATATATATATATTAAAATATAAATGCATGGAACTGATGGCCATAAACACAATATTTATATTATGTAAATTTATTATAAATATTTAATACTTTCTGAACGTGGGGAATGTTTCTTCCGGCCGCTGCAGTTTATAAGCGACTAACAACAAACTACAAGTAAAACACTTTAACGTATAGAAACAAATAAACCGAGTGAGAGGTCAGGAAACACGTGTGTCCCGATGCAGATCTCTTTACTGTGGTCTGTGTGGATCTCACCGACGTCTCCTTCTGCTTCCTCAACCTTTGGTTTGATGCCCTACTGCTCCACGTCTGTCAAAGCGTCGCCCCGCTGAGCCGCTGGGACGCTCCGAACATCGTACAAACACTAATAAAGCAGGTTCACAGTACTTGGTTCCTCTTGCGCTGGAGGCCGAAGCTCCAGGAGTCGCCAGCGTTCGGTGGAGTCTCTGGCCTCTGAAGACGAGCTGTGAGACGGACGCTAGCGCTGGACGCGTCCGCTGGAGAGTTTAGCGCGCGGGATGGAGATCTGCTCTGCGCTGGCCTCACTCTTCACACTCTGGAACTGGTTCTCTCTGGACGGCTCCATGTAGACGAGTGAACTCTTATTCACATGTTTCTGCAGGATCACCGTCTGCCGGACAAACAGGAGAGAAATACAGCGGACATCATTCCCAGAAATATATCCTTTTCACCAGACGATTTAAAAAATAATCATTCTGGGATGATTGTGTTGGGGAGCGCAAAAAACTAGCAAATGACAAAGATAAAGAATTTGCTGGAGAGTGCAAAAAAAGTTTTTTTTTTTTTTTTTTGGGAAAGTGCTAAAAAAAAAAGATTTGTGGAGGAGTGCAAAAATAAAGAAATAAAAATGTAATTGATTATTGAGGAGAGAAAAAAACTAATTTGTTTTGTGAAAGAGCAAAAAAAAATGTTCTGGGGGAGTGAAATAAATAAATAAATAAATAAATAAATAAATAAATAAATGATTTGGAGGGTGCAAAAATTAAATAAAAAAAATATATTTTTTGTGGAAAGTGCTAAAAATAAACCACAAAAAAAACTATTTTTGGGGCAGTTTTGCAACAAATAAAAAAGTAAATGATTATTTAGTAGAGTGCCAATAAATTAAATAATTTTGTTTTTTTTGGGAAAGCAGAAATAATAATAATAATAAAAAGTATTTGTTAGAGAGTGCAAAACATTTTTTGGGGAAGTGCAAAAAAAAAAAAAAAAAAAACAATTTATTGGGGAGGAGTGCAAAAAATTTAGATTTTTGGTTTGTGCAAAACTAAATAAAAATAAAATGATTTGTTGAGGAGTGTAAAACATTTACAAATAAATTAAATATTAATATAATGTATACTTTTAAACATTAAAAAGTCAACATGAAATCAAAACAAACTGATATTCCTGCTCTAACTGTATCACTGATGTTACACTAAAGAAAAACTTTTGTAAAAAATATTTTTTTTAAAAAATATTGTTTTGCTCAGAAATGCGTCACATGAACGTTTAAAAGGGCTGCAAATGAAGTTCATGCCGACATCGAAAGCTCTTGTTTTGCTGGAGTGTTTTTGTAATTATGATGATATATGATACTCATATGCTGCAATAATTAATTTGATGACGCATTCTCTTCTTCTGAGACTCTTGGCAGACGCCTCGTTGCTTCACTCTTGTGACATCGTTCGTTCTTGGGTCACGGTTCAGAGTCGCTCACCTTCTTGGGCGCGCCGTAGCAGGACATCTGAACCCAGTTCTTCCTCTGGTTCACCAGGACGGCCGTCAGGAGGAAGATGACCACAGCCAGCAGGATCCCCGCCAGAATCCAGGCCGCTGATTGGTAGATGAGCGTCATCTCCGTCTGAATCGGGACGTCCCGCGAGAGACCTTCTCCATCTACACGAGAGAACACTGACATCAGAACGCATTGATCCTGAAGCTGCAGTGATGTATTCCCTCGTCTAATCAGCTCAGATTCATCTTCCAAATAAAAGCACTAAAAAAAGTATTAATTTTAAAACTATAAAATACAATGATAAAAATAAAACACTTACTTAAAAAGCGAACATAAAAATGTAAACCAAAAAAAAAAAATACTAAAAACGAATCATAAAAAAAAAAAAAAAAAAAATCGAATTAAAATAGTATCTAAGTAATATTAAAAAAATAAAAATAAAACACGTACAAAAAATTTATCATACACATGTAAACTAAACTAAATAAAAACATAAATAAACAACTTTAAAATAAAAGCAATTCAAATAAAACTAAATTGTGAAAAAAAAACAATCTAAAACTAAAATAAATATATAATTGTAAAACAAAAACAAAAAATATATAAAAAAAACAAAATTATTTGTTGTGAAGTGCAAAAATAAAATATAAAAAAAAATTTGGAGAGTGCAAAAAATCAATTCAAGAAAAATTATTTATTGGGGAGGAGTGCAAAAAAATTAGATTTTCGGTCTAAAACTAAAATCAAAACAAATAATAATAATAATAATAATAATAATAGAACAATAAATAATAAAAATGAAAATAAATTAAATAGAAATGTAAATAAAAAACAAAGCTTGTAAAAAAATTAAACAACTTAAAAATCAATAATATATATATATATATATATATATATAATTAGATTTAAAATGAAATCAGCTGGGGTCTTCCTCGCTCTGGTGGTGTTTTCATTGGCTGCGGTGTCTGGTGTTGTTCTCAGATCAGTGAGACGGTCATTATGATTATCAGACTATAATCACCTGTGATGGAGAGGACCGGAGGAGCGGCGGTGATTCGGCTCTCGGTGACAGCCGTCGACAGCATTACCGGCCCCGACGTGCTCGTGATCTCTGCAAACACACCAAATCATCTTGAGCTCATCGATCTCTCAAACATACTCTAAACGTGGCATTCATTCAGCTCATTTCTCATGGAGGAAATCAAGCTTCAAAATAAAAACAAAGCACAGAGGAAACACGGAGGCCAACAATGGCAGGATTTTTCCCTGTGAAGGAAAAGCTGACGGAGGGATGTTCGCTTGTTCTTTCCTCACATTGAGAGCCGCGGCTCAGGAAACATGGGAACGTGTCGATATCGCTGGAATGTTTGCCATCGAGACTCGAACACCACAGATCAACATCAGCGCTTGACTTCAATTAACGTGAGGCTTCATGTAACGTAGCTGATTTACAAACATCAGCTAATAAAGTTGAATGTAAAATTGAAATAAATTTGACATAAAAATATTTTTGATTAATAAAAAATTTATTATTAATCAGTAAAAAAAGATGAATAAATAATTTAAAAGATACCAGGAATCAAAACACTAAAAATTCAAACAAAATACTAAAATAATAAAAATGTAAACACTCAAAAATTTATAACAAAAAGAAAATAATTGTAAAATAAAAGCAAATAAATTACATATGTAAAAATGTCAATTTATTATGTTAATAAAATAAATTGTTTAATAAAACACTTACAAAATTAAAATTAAATATAAAATTAAAATTAATAAAAGCAATCAAAAATAATAAAATAATACTTACAAAAGACTTTATAATAAAAATGTAATATAATATAATATAATATAATATAATATAATATAATATAATATAATATAATATAATAATACGTATAAATATAATAAACTATACATTGTGTCAAAATAAACTAAATGTATTAAAACAATATAAAAATATAACTGTTAATAAAAATAAAAGGAAAATTTAAATTTTTTCAAATTTAAATTAAAATGACAAAAAGCCTGATTGCATCACAAAAATGTAAAACTAAAATAAATGAATAAACAATCAATAAATCAATCAAAATTAAACCCTTCCTAAAAAATGAATTAAATTATAAAAATTCTAAGTTGAATTAATAACAAATATTAAAACATTTTTTTTTTTTAAATAAATGCTAACTTCAGAATTATTTATTCGGATTATTAACAAGTGAAGTAGAATCACTAATGCATTTTACATTGCAGAGTCTGTGCATTAGTGATTCTACTTCACCTGTTCAATCACTCTTTCCATTGGTAAAATCAGTGTAAAAGCACAGCAGTCATTAGTGTGTTTGTGTATGTAGACACACATACCCAGCATGCACTGCGGGCAGCACTGGCCCTTCCGCAGCACAGGGACCCTGCAGTCGGCGGCTGGACACTGCTGTGAGAAGCACTGGACGCTCCCGTTACGACAGACGCAGCTGCTGCAGGCGTTCGGCTTCCACGAATCACCGGCCTGCAGGACTTCTCCAGAGCTGGAGACGCAGAACTCGGGACGCAGCGGCTCCGGTCTGTCCTCTGTGGACAAAAACACAGAAATATGACATTACTGTACGTCATCCTGCTTTCACTGCATTAACCGCAGGCTAACATGCGTTTAATGAGCCAACGGAGGGACAGCACATGTGTTTCGTGGCCCGCGGGTCACGTGTAAAAGTGTCCAGTTGGTTTATTGATTGAAACTGGCCTCCGGAGAAGCTCTGTGTGTCTGAAGAAGCACATGTTCATAAAACAACCTTCATCTGGACTCAAAACTAACCAGTGACAGGAAAGGGATCAACTTCTGAGCTCTTTTATGACGTTCGATTCTAGTTCTTTAAAATAATCAAAAATTCCATTTATCCATTTAAAGATCCATTTATTAAAAAAAAAAAAAAAACGTTTTTTTAACTGAATTATGAAAGTAAAATAAATAATTTAAAAATAAAAAAACATACAAGAATGCAAAATTTAAATACAGTTCAGGTGTATTTTTATAGAGCTTTTCACAATACAAAAAAGCGTTGCAAAGCACCTTCACAGAAAATGAAAATTTTGTGTGTTTTTTATGTTGAATGTTAATGTATATCGAAAATAGCAGAGGGCCTAAGACAGATCCTTGTGGCACACCATACGTTTCTGGTGTTAACTGAGATGATTCCCCAGTTTAAATAAACAAAGTGGTAACAATCAGACAGGTAGGATCTAAACCATCTTAAAGCCTGCCCTTTTATACCCGTATAGTTTTGTAATTGCTCTGTGAGTACGTAATGCTCTAATGCAGCTCTAAAGCCAAGTAAAACTAGTGATGAGAAGCAGCCTCGGTCTGACACAGGAAGCAAGTCATTTATAATTTTAACAAGTACAGTTTCTATATGTTTGTGTGTGTGTGTGTGTGTGTGTGAGAGAGAGAGAGAGAGAGAGAGACAGTGTGAGTGTGTGTGTGTGTGTGTGTGTGTGGGTGAGAGAGAGAGACAGTGTGAGTGTGTGTGTGTGTGTGTGTGTGGGTGAGAGAGAGAGAGACAGTGTGTGTGTGTGTATGTGAGTGAGTGTGTGGTACCTGGACAGACGTAGCAGCAGCCGTCTTTGCTCCTGATCGGCTCGTGACACAGAACTGGAGGACACACTTCAGAGTCACACAGAACTCTTCCCTGTCGACACGTACAGCTGCTGCACTCGTCCAGACGCCACGTCTCTCCCTCCACAAACAGCTCTCCGCTGGGAGCACGACACACCACCAGATCCAGACCCTCCGGCTGCCCGCTGCCCGGCTCGTCTGACACACAGAGACACACACAGAGTGAGGCTTCATCCTGAGACTGAGCTCATTTCCACAAATCAAGATGCTTTTGCTGGTCGAAACCTCAAAAAACAACAACATTGAAACAGAGCAGTGGAAACCAGCTTGGTCGAGCCAACTTTAGTTTTTTCATCAGGAATCACTAATTCGATACATTTAGAGGGGTCTGTATTTAAATAATGACTTTTGAAGAAATGTGATGAAAAACTGACTAAATAATCCAGTCTGTCTTTATACACACAGAATACATTTTAGAGAAGGTGAAGAAAAGTAATCAGACATTAGATTAGATTATCATGAATATCTACATTCACAAGAAATTTTTGTCAGATTTTCCAATGAAATTCTCGAAAATGTTATCGCAATTTAACGACTTTAATCTCAATACGTTTTTTTTATTTATTTTTTATTATTGCTTGGCCCTAATCCTTTTCCATAAAAAGAGTCTATTTTAGGATAATTTGGAATATTGTTGCATTATGACCTTATTTTCATCACAATCACACATTTTTCTTCATATTTCTATGGAAACCATGATACATTTTATTTTCCAGGATTCTTTGATGAACAGAAAGTTCAGAAGAACAGCATCTGTCTGAAATAGAAATCTTCTGTAACATAAATGCTTCTACTCTCGCATTTGATCAATTTAATGCGTCCTAGATGAATAAAAGTATTGATTTCTTGAATATTGAAATCTTGTATCACACTTTCACACAAAAATATTGCGCAGCACAACTGTTTTCAACATTGCTAATAATCAGAAATGTCTCTTGAGCAGTAAATCATCATATTAGAATGATTTCTGAAGATTAAACTTTAACAGAGATTCACATAGAAAACAGCTGTTTTAAACTATAATAATATTTTACTTTACTTTTCTTCAGCGATATATGTTTTTTTAAATAAATTAAAAACAATCAAAAAGAACAATTTATTAAAAAAAAAACATAAAAGTAGAATCATTAAAAAAAAAACATACAAGAATGCAAAATTTTAATTCAGTTCAGGTGTATTTCTATAGAGCTTTTCACAAAACAAAAAAGCATTGCAAAGCAGCTTAACGGAAAATGAAATTTTTTTGTGTTTTGTATGTTTAATGTTAATGTATATTGAAAATAGCAGAGGGCCTAAGACAGATCCTTGTGGCACACCATATGTTTCTGGTGTTAACTGAGATGATTCCCCAGTTTAAATAAACAAAGTGGTAACAGTCAGACAGGTACGACCTAAACCATCACATAGTAGATTAAAACAGCTGTTTTAAACTATAATAATATTTCACTATTTTTACTGTGGTTTTGATCAAATAAAGGCATGTTCTGTGAGCATCAGAGGCTCTTGTCAGTATCGTACCCTCACAGCCGGGGCAGCACTGATCCGGCCGGAGCACAGGGTGGGCACAGCTGGGCACAGGGCAGGTTATGAGCACACACATCTCTCGACTGGAGTGACAGAAACAGTCCCGACAGCCATCGTGCCATCCGTCTCCATCCTCGAAACGCTGGCCGCTGGCCGTCAGACAGAAGCTGGAGGAGACGGTGATGGAGACACTGGTGCTGGACACACGTCTGTCTGATTCTGAGCATCAACATCATCACAGTCATGAAGAGATTCACAAAACAAGACCATTAGAGATGAGAAATGACAGTTAATATAGTGACAAATTACAAAACTGGTCAGCCGATAAGAAGTAAACCTCCCAAAAAACATGTCCAGGTCACGCTTCCCCCAAAAGAGAGAGAAAGAAATATAATATATTTTGCATAAATAAATCCATGCACCTTTTAGGATTTTTATCACGTCTTTGTAACATTTTTCTCATTACTGTAATGCATCTGAATAGTTTAATTTTATTTCATATTTATTTGTAATTCTCAATGTTGAGACTGATCAGATTTTCATTGCTAAATAATGCAGTATAATCAGTGGTATTTTAATATCATTGATAGACTATTATTTTGTTATTTACTATTTTGTTTTTATTTTTCAATTATTTATTACGCTTTAATTAATTACATTTTTTGTATGTTTTATTTGTTTAATTATTTGTTAATTTGACAAGTTTTATAATTTATTTAATTTTTGTAGTAAGTGAAAACTAAATAAAAATAAAATAATAAAATGCTTTTTAAATTAAATTAAAATAAACAGTTAAAACAAAAAGCATCATAAAGATGCAAAATTAAAATAAATATTTTAAAAAACAAAACAAAAATAAAAATGTACTAAAACTGTTTTACTTTGTTTTTATTTAGTTAAATTAATAATAAATAATTTAATAAATTAATAATAATGTAATTAAAAAAACTAAACAAAAAGAAAACACTTACTAAAACAGTTAAAATCATAAGAATGTAAAATGTAAATAATTTTAAATAAAATAATACCGCAAAACAAAACAATTAAACAATAGAATCAGTGGTATTTTAACATCATTATTTTCCATTTTCAATTAAATTGTAAAGTTTTAGTAATTTTGTCGTTATTTCCCCTCATTTTTATTAGTTTTTATTTTATTTTAAATATTTATTTATTTTTTTTTTTTCTTCTTCATATTTTAATATTCATTTTACTTAACATTTTCATCATTTGAATTAGTTTTTTTAATTGTCTATAATTTTTCTAATTCCTTTTTATTATTATTGTTTTATAAATATTTTGATATTTCCATTTTAATTTTACTTAACATTTTAGTAATTTTGTTGTAGTTTTTATTATCAGATTTTATTATTCATGTTCATTTTCAGTTTTAATTCAAGAAAAAATAAACAAAAATGATCAATTTGGCCTTTTTTATATATTTTATTTCATTTATTTTATTTCAAGTTATGGAAATGTTGTTTATGGTTTAAGTTAATGATGATAACTGATTTTTTAAAGGAAACTCAGCATAAAGAATAAAACTACTAAACTAAAATGTATTATCATAATGATAACATCAGTCTATGTGAATATGATATCCTATTACAATCCCTGATTTCAGTCTCCAGCTGAAATAACATCCTCTGAACGTCTCATATTTTGCCAATCATGAGTTTATAATTATTCTTTGGATAAACTGAACTGAATGAAAGTTAAAGCAACACATAACTGCTAGAAAAACCAAAGGCAGTGTTTTCCAGCTTCTGCATCTGTGTGTGATTGCTTTCTTTAAAAGTGTTTTAGTGAAGGTTTCATCTCTAAATATATTTAAGCTGTTGGCTGAAAACTATTCCAGATGTTTGAAAATAGGTGCTGTGTTTATATGTGTGCGACCGAACTAAAATACACTCCACAAACACACCAGATTTACACAACGATGGCACGAAAATGAGTTAAAATAACCAGCCTGAATATGAATAGATTACTGTAATATTCTTTATGATTTATAAGTTTCAGTTTTGCATAATTTAGATTTTAGTTCGTTTTAACAGTTTTGTTGTGCATTTTATACGTTTTTATATTTTTTTTTATAATTTTGCATTTAATTAGATTAATTATTTTAGTGCATGAAGTTAAACTATTTCTGTGTTTTTATTGTTTAAGATAACTATAATAACCCTGAAGTTATGCATATACTGTATAAACACATATGACATAAACCAGACTCACTATGCATATGTTTTCTAAAAACGAACATGTATTTCCTCGCATTTTTACATCTATAGACATTTATAAATTGCTTGTAGGAACACTCTGTACGGTGAGGCCTCAGATGGAATCTCATGACCTCTGACCTCTGCTCAAACAGTTTGTGCAGTCACTCACCTCTACACTGGCAGACGCTGCAGCCCTTCCTGCTCTTCCTGAAGCCCTCGCTGCAGTGTTTGTCGCAGGTGAACGGCGGACAGCGGACGCAGCGGCACATCTCACAGTCGTGCTTGTTCCTCCTGTGAGGAGAATCAACACATAATCCATCAGTCAAACGGCACTGACCGGCATAAACCTGCTGATCAAGCTACAAAAGCGCGGCTCTTAACGCTCTGATGCACTTCAACTTCTGAAGACGGATGAAAGCACGTCTCACGATACCTCTTAATAACGCAGGACACTTTTATATGTAGAACATCGTGATTTCTTTCAAGTTTCTGGTGTTTGGACACCGGATCCAGATGCTCAAACCGGTCTAACGGACATCTGGTTCTGTTTTCCTCTTTAGAACATGAGCTTCAAGAGTCCAGATATAAGCAGAACCAGATCACTGTAAAACACTCTCACATCATGTCTAGTGCCCTCAGTAGTGCACCGCCAGTATATGAGCTCACTAACTAGAGCCAGCATGATGCTGGTTTTATTTAATATTAATATTAATCATATTTAATATTATAGCAATTTAAAATGATAAATAAATAATAAGTAAACATAAAATTAAATTGTATCATAATAATTAATATGATATATTTTGGTAAAAAATGTCTAGGTTTATTTATCCTTAAATGACAAATAATTATTTTACTGCATTAAAATTATTTCTCTATAAAATTAATTTAATTTATTAACATTTTATTTTATTATCAATTTATCTAAAATATTAAATACATTTTTTATATATTATTTTTTATATTTATTAATTTTATTTATATAAATATTTAATTAATTATATTTATTATAATTTACTACAATATTATTAAATAAGAAATAAATAATACATAAATATAATATTAAATAATTTATATTATATTTAATATTAAATTTAGTTTCATTTTAAAATGACAAAAGTTGAAAATAATATATTTAATATTTTATTACACAAAAATATATTCTAACATAATAAAAATATATTTTCAATTTGTTATTATTAAAAAAATGACAAACCAGTATTTATTATTCACAGGAAGAAGTAACTACTATTTCCACTGGTATCTATTCATGAATGATCATCATTATAGCTGCTAATGAATCATTAATGCACGAGTAATTATAGAGTCGTTGTCATAGATCATTAATGAACCAGCCAGAGGTTACTATACTGTCTGTCAGTGTGTCTGTTGTTCATGAATTAAACACGTCCCCTCGCCGGGCAGCAGTACAGTAGTGTTCACTGCTGAGACAGCATGTAGCACACAAACACAGAGCCGGGTCTTTGTGTAAAGTTTTGAGTCAGGACGACTGCTGACTCCACACATACTTCTTCACGTCCTGTCAAATCCAATGGGGAAGCGATTTAAGACCCCTTTTGTGTGGAGTCGACCCGTTCGCCTGCTTCATCATTCACACCTCCGTCAAACATCATTAGGGCCGATGTGAAAAATAATCTTACTGAATTTACGTTTAGCATTAGCCAGCACTTTCAAATTCCTCTGCAACCAGAACCAAACTTAGTAGCCTCCAAAAACATATCTAAGGCTGTAGGCGCGAATGACAAGCTAACAGGCAAACGGAATGCTAACATGCTGCGCTAGCAGTTTAGATAAAATACACTTGTATCGATCTTACTGTGTTTAACCCTTTGTTAACATTATTTTAACACCATGATGTTGTCAATTTCAACGGTGGGTTAAAGAACATTTCTTACTCATACTTGGAGGTTTTAACCCATTTAACCCTGGGTTAGCATTAATTTGACCCTGTGATTAATTCAATTTTAACGCTGGGTTTACATTATTTTAAAACTTTGATGGGGTTAATTTTACCCCCTGTTAACATGAACCCTGTGCTGATGTCACTTTTAACTGGGTTAACATTAGGTTAACCCTGTGACAAGGCCACATTTAACCCTGGGTTAACAATATTTTGACCCTGAGATTGAGTAAATTTTAACGCTAGGTTTACATTATTTTAACACTTTGATGGGGTTAATTTTACCCCCTGTTAACATGAACCCTGTGCTGATGTCACTTTTAACTGGGTTAACATTAGTTTAACCCTGTGACAAGGCCACATTTAACCCCGGGTTAACAATACTTTGACCATGAGATTAAGTACATTTTAACGCTGGGTTAACATTATTTTAACTCTTTGATGAGGTTAATTTTACCCCTGGGTAGATATTATTTTATCCACTAGTTGCCAAGGCAACATTCCTTGTTTTAATTTAGTTTAACTTGATCTACTAAAATAACAAAAAACAACAAAAACTACAACCGGCCGCAGATAATTTAGCAACAGAAGAGGGTCATCTTCATTTAAATGCTCATGATCTTTGGGTTTGTTTCCAGATCTTTGTTGCATTTGTTTATCTTACTAGCAATAAATGCTAGAATCAAACAGACTCTGAGCAGAAGATGATCTCAACATGAGCCACTATAAACAGGGATTTCCTCCAGAGTGAGCTGAAGAGAGAGGGCTCAGATGACTCAAACGTCTTCAGAAGTGATCCGGGAAACCCTCCATCTCCCCCGAGGGAGCTCAGACACTGGGTTTACAGTGAAAATCTATCTGCTCCATCCTCCACTGGGGGCTTGTGTAAGATACCAGTGAAATCACACCGCACACAGACACAATGTGCATTTGATCGTTGTGTTGAAACGGAGGGATGGTTTTGAAATAAAAGTACTGGCTCCTTATGAGGAGACCAGGGTCACATATTACTGGGGGTCACACATTAATTTAACCCTGTGATAAGGTCACTTTTAATCCTGGGTTAAACAACATTCCACATTTGTATTTAGACAGGACGTAGCATTGTAATTCAGTTATGATTATTTAATTACTATTATAATTACTTTTAACCATGGGTTAAACAATTTATCACACTTCCAATTAGGCAGAGGTTCGCACTGTTTAAACATGGGTCAACATTATCTTAACCCTGTGATGAGGTCACTTTCCACCATGGGTTAAACAATGTTTCACACTTCTATTTAGACAAAGGTTTGCATTAATTTTAACCCTGTGTCAGCATTATTTTAAACACATTATGACGGCACTTTTAACCGGAGTTAAACAGCATTTAACACTTGTATTTAAAGGTTAGCACTACATTTAACCCTGGATTAACACTATTTGAACCTTTTGCTGTTGTCATTTTTAAACCCGGGTTAACACTATTTTTACTTTAGTAATGAGGTCACTTTCAACCCTGGGTTAAAAATATTTTAGCCCTTTGATGAGGTCAATTTTTCTCCTGAGATGACATTACATTAACCCACTGATATGGTTACTTGTAAACTACTTTAACCCTGTGATGAGGTAAATTTAAAACAATTTGAACTTTTTAACGATGTTACTTTTAACCCTGGGTTAAACAAAGTTTTACACTTGTATTTAGTCAGAGGTTAGCACTGCCTTTACCATATTTAAATTCAGTGAGGAGGACACGTTTAACTCTGGGTTAACTATTTTAGCCCTCCACTGACATCACTTTTTTACACATAGAGGTTAGAACCACATTTAACCCTAGGTTAACAGTATTTAATTGCTAATATCACTTTAACCCTGGGTTAAATTTTTTTGTTTAAAATTTCATAATGAAAGAGCTAACACAGACTTTACTTCTGAGAGTTATTTAACACCTTACTTATCATAACCTTACAGCATGTGACAAGTTTATGAATACATGCAGAAATATATATATATATATATATTTATTTTTTATAATTAAGGACATTTGGTTCTTAGATACTTATTGTTACTGGGCATGAACAGGGATATAAACTTACATGTAACCATACGGGCATGTCTTGCTGCAGGTCATAGGGCGGCATTTTGGTGCAGATACACATTCACACACTTCACAACCATAGTTGTCTTTCTCATAACCCAGGGGACACTCCAGAGAGCAGTAAGTGGACACATCAGGACAGGTTTCATCTGAAAAACACAGTCATTTACATACAAAAGATGACGAGTAAACAATAATGGCCCTATTTTAATGATCTAAACACAAAGTGTAAAGCGCACGGTGCAGGTGCACTCAAGGCGTGTCCAAATCCACTTTTGCTATTTTAACGACGGAAAAATGGTTGGCGCCCGGGCGCATGGTCTAAACGGGGTGTCCGTATTCTCTTAATGAGTAATGGGTGTTTTTTGGGTGTAACATGCAATAAACCAATCAGAGTCTCATCTTCCATTCCCTTTAAGAGCCAGTGCTTCTTCGAGATCAAACGGAGCTGCTTATGCATTGCAATCCTTTAATTTTTAATATTTGGCATGTTTGTGTGCTGCTGTGTTTAATAAGCAGCGTGTACGCTCTTTAATGAGTGCAAATGCACTTGTTAATTAAACGACGTGGCGACCGGACTGAAACTAGCAAACACACTTGCGTCAAACTAATTTGTATTTCACCCTTCTATTTAGACAGAGGTTAGCAGAGGTTTAACCCTGGGTCAATGTTATTTTATTCCTGGGTCAACATTATTTTAACCCCATGATGACATCAATTTTAACCCTGAGTTAAACAACATCTCACACGTCTATTAAGACAGAGATCAGCACTACATTTAACCCTGGTTTAACACTATTTTAACCATGTGCTAATGTCATATTTAACTCTAGGTTAACATTATTTTAACCCTTTCATTAGAGAGCACAGAAAGTCAGCTAAAGTGAAAGGTGTTAAACGTGTGAAACATTTAGTTTCATGCATATAACTTGCTAAATTCAAATCTAGTTATTTTTGACGAACTTTTCGATGCTGCTAGTGGTGAAGAAACCTCACACTCTTGCATGTTTACTTAGAACTAGGCATAATGATTTGGAGCGGTTCACAATCCCATGAGCTCGCTGATGCCCAAACGCACTACTGACCTCTGATACTGACTTCAATTCACAAGGGAAAAACATTCAGAGTCATTTCAGTCATTGGATTTGTGTCTGAGATCATTATTTCCTGGACACGCTCTGTATGTCCAGAGTCAGTGTTTACTTGTGTTGCGGGCCGTTGGCACTTTCTCAAACACAGACTTGGGAGATTTTTGGAGCGGTTTGCACGCAACGCAGTTCTCATGGGTTTGTATGTATGTGTGTGTGTCTGTGTGTGAGTGTGTGTGTGTTTGCACTCACTGCTGACACACTGGCACAGCAGACAGCCGCTGGGGTCTTGCTGGAAGCCGAATGGGCAGTCGTGCCCAGAGAGAGAGCAGTTTTCCAGTGGTGGGCAGAGCAGTGGACTCACAGTCTCATATGACGGCTCTAGAAGAGAAACTTAGTTAGTTCCTGTTTTTTCTTTTTAAATGTCTCAGATATCTAAAATATGCAGATTGAAGTGAATGAAAGATCTGCAGTTGGTTTACAGTTTAGAAAGCATTTATTTGATCAAAAATACAGTAAAAACAGAAATATTGTGAAATATTATTACAATTTAAAATAGCTGTTTTCTATAGTAAAATATTGTAAATTGTAATTTATTCCTGTGATGCAAAGCTGAATATTCAGCATCATTACTCAAGTCTTTTTCATATTTTTTTGGAAATCGTGATACACTTTATTTTTCAGGATTCTTAGAATTATTAAAATGATAAAACAAAAACAGGCATTCTCACATGGTTGTGTATTAAAAAACTGTTTTTGAATTGAATTCTTCACAAAAATAACTGTATCATGATCCCAGTTTAAAAAAAAAAAAAGTTTTAATATGTCCATTATGTTATGAAAACTTTAATTTCTTAACACTTCATTAATGGAATATTTATCATTTTATTATTTTGCAAACATTATGGGAACGTTACTTTAGAATGTTCTCAGAACGTTCTGAAACAAGTGTAACATTTA